>NC_069658.1:424124686-424254686 GCF_027244095.1 Hemicordylus capensis
GCTTTGCATATGGAAGGTCTCTCCCAGGTTCAGTCCCTGGCATCTCCAGGTAGGGCTGCAAAAGACACCCCACCACACACACACATCTTAAACTTTGGAAAGCAATTTTGGAGCCTGGACCTAAAGACCTTTGGAGAAACCCCCTCCCCCCCGTAAATTAAGCATCATCATGCTCGGCTGAGCGACCACACCACTCGGGACAGACTAAAGAGGATTGGGGGGCAGAGACTGTGGAGGCCCTGGACTTTGGGGCCAAAGTCCAGGGGTAAGAGCACCTCTATAGCCAATACCAAGCTAGATGGACGAATGGTCTAACTCTGTATAAGGCAGCTTCCAATGTAACTGAGGCACAAGCTGCCCACTTCTGCATCAATAGCAAACTCTGGTGGCAATGGTGTTCACAAAGGTAATTGAAAGTGGGTTGCGGGGAGGTGGAAAGTCCTGTTCTAAAATGTCCAAGAAACAGAACCCTGGCTGGGGCTCCGCAGATAGAAGCCAGCTTGATTCTCAGTGGCTGGAGTGGGTGTGGTCACCAGAGGCAGGGAGCAGGTTTCACCCTACCCCAATGGTGTCCTCTCAATAGAACAAAAGAGAGGCTATTGTCACCCAAAGCTCTTCACCTCCAACACAAAGGTTCTGGAGAATCCACAAAAGCACCTGCATTGAGCTAGAAAACTGCAACAAGGATCTGGAGAAGGTCTCATTAGGGAAGACTGAGATAACACTGGAGATAAGGAGATACAAATAGCATCCTTAAAGTGTTCCTTCATTCAACTCTGCAATGAAAGACCAGACCAGCATTCCCTCTCCCCTTTCCTTCCTCCCTCAAGCTCATTCAGTGAGTTAACTAGAAACAATGGATACAATAAGCATGCACATTAACCAAATCTTTCACCAAGACATTTGGGAAACTGCCAGATTTCCTTCCAAGTTCAAGACATATTCAGGTGAGAGAATTCCTAAAGGGGAACATGAAAGCAAGTTTTGGTGTGCAACACTGGAAACACACTTGTTAAGGTCATCTTAGGCCCTTAAAAGTGAAGTTAATATATTCCAGGCTCTTAATCTCATTACTTGAGTGGCCAAGTGCTCATTTGACTTAACCCTCCTTAGAGGTTTAAATTTGCACGCTGGCTTGCTTTCTATACAACACTGGAAATGCAAATTGCTTTCACCTTTGTCGATTTGCACATGGAACTTTTGTTTAAATATTTGGTGAAACCCCTGCATGTATTGGGTCCCTGATGTCAACACCCACTCTACACATATGTGCATGTTTGTACATGTGAGAAGTGGGGAATCTCCCTGTCATTTTCTCATACCCACTGCAAATTTGAATGCAGTTTCTGATCTTCATCTCTGCATTCTTTATGCTAGCCATAACTGACCCTCATTAGGACACTTCTGCAGCTGTAGAACAGGAGAAGTTATCAAAAAAACCCACCCTTTCTTAAATTTAAATTAAAAAGTCCCAAAAGCGAACAAATCTAAAAGACGTATCTCAACTCTCCTACATTTCTCTGCTTTTGTCTACATGAGATTTATTTATAATAAAATTAACCAATCAGAATGCCAATTTTCTACCCAGAAGAGCTAAACAGAGGCTGTTTTCATCCTCTAGAGTCCAGTGAATGCCCATTTGGGATTTCATGAGGCTGTAGCTCTGATGAGGGGGCAAAAAAGACTAGCAGTGCAGTCAGCAGCATGCTTACTCAGAAGCAGTGTTCCCTCCAAAGCCTGCGGGTGTGCACATGCTCACATGTTTTATGATGTCCACCCAGTTAATTTTAGATCCCGCTCAGGTTGAATCAGGAAGGCTCCATTCTGAATGCATATGCGCACACACTGCCTTGATACTGCCACCCAGCACAAAATTTATTCCGCACAAAGATGAAAAAAATTAGAAAGAACACTGCTCAGAAGTCACCCTGTTGTGTCTCCCCAAGTTCATGCATGCCATCAAATGAGTGTTTACGCTGAAGTAAGTCCAACTGACTTCAGTGGGGCTTACTCTCAAGTAACCTGCTTAGAATTGCAGCCTGAGGGTCAAGCTAGATATGATATGGGCCTGGAGCTTCCAATATTTTTTCTTTCTTTCTCAAAAGGTAGCTGCAGGAGGGGACAAATTGGATTGGGACTACAGCACCAGAGAGCCTAACGTTCTCTCCCCCACCCACCGCTCTCTCCCCCACCCACCGTACCGCAACCCCTATCCAAATTGCCTCCACCAAAGCTCTATTCATTTTGAGGAGAAACTTACAGGTGCAAGAACTGAAAAAGTGTTGCAGTCTATGAGTTTTTGCTAGAGTGATAGCAGTTGTTGCTCCAGTTGGTTTGTGATGCAAAGAGCCAGAATTCTCATTTGCATTACAAATGATTCTCTTCCACTTTCTCTTAAATGTCAACAATGTTTGGACATTTACAGAAAGAGCCTGAGCGAGGTTCAAAGGCAATTTAATTCTCATTTATGGACACATACTTAGCCCACCAGGCTTGGCACCAGTTCCTTGTTTCGAGGAATGGTTCCTTATTTAGGATTAAAATGCCACGTTCCTTTTCAAGTCAGTAAGGAATGCATTTTGTTCCTTTGTTTGGCTTTGGGGCTAGAAAAGTACTGTTAATGTTCTGACACTTGTAATATGTCATTTTATTAAGGTCTTATAATGTGTTCCTTATTTTGGAGCTCTTCAGATGGCAAGCCTACTGCAAGCATGATCAGCCTATGATCATGGCCTAGTCAAGACACACCAGATTCTAACAGATGACATCAGAGCAATGAGGTGTGTGACAACATTTCCCTGAACACACACTCTCTCTCTCTGTAGATCACACATCAAAGAGCAGCCACTTGGAATGAGTCCAAGCAGACCCCAACCCCTTGTCTTGGCATTAGGACATCACATGTCTGCCCTCATTTTGCTAAAGATACTTAAAATGGTCAAGAGACCTTACAGAGGCCAAAGTTTTCAAAGCAGGATATGGGTTTCCCCAAGGAGATCCAGGTGGTTTCTGGGAGAGGAAGATAAGTTGGGGGACAGGGAGAAGACTGAAGAAGAAAGGAACAGAAAAAGTTGGGGGGGGGAGTGGAGAACGATAGAAATGGACTGAGACAGGCTTTGTAGGGAAACGTGTTTTTAGGAACAGAAAGATACCATGGCATGTAAAACCTTTAGCAATGACTTATGGGTCTTGGGTCCTCCATATGGTTCCAGTTCATTATATCTATACTCCCAATGGTTCTTATGTAGATGAGACACACTTAATTTTTTGGTACTTGTCCCTGTAAATCACTATCCCTAACTGAGGAGTGTTTATAGATGCCATCTAGAAATTTGGTTTCTTCATTTTAGCAGTTTTGTTACTGTACACAGGAGAGTTGCCATTCTCCTGGTTTTAGCCTTCTCCTCCAGGTCAAATATTTTTAGCAGGAGCCTGGGCGAAGGACATGACTTCAGTGCACATGCATGGACACAAAGGTACTGCATTGCGCACAGCCTGTCATTTCCCATGGTGCAACTGGTGAGGTTCATTCTAAATTATTAGGCCTGGCAAATTATTATCAGATAGGCAATGCAAGACAAATGAAGACAGTGAGCATGTGTCTTCTCTCCGCAAGGTGTAACGATGCTCAGAATGGCCCTTGGCTAGAGTGCTGGCCCCTGAGTACCGCTTTGACCGGACAGACTTAAATTCAAATGGTCACTTGGTTACCAAACGTATGGGGTGACCTTGGGCCAATTACTGACTCTCATTCTAACCTACTCTGTAGGGTTATTCTGAACACAAAGTGGATAATCACATATGCCATTCTGGGCTCAAGAGAAGAAGGGTGGAATACAGATTTGAATAATATTAATGGATGGAGGAATAGGACTGCTCCAAGTACACAGAATGGTCTCCCTCTGTGAAACGCTGGAGAGTATATGTTACTATATTACTATACTACATAGTATAGACATATGTTATAATACTTAGGGGTAATTTGTTTAAAGAGCAAAAGTATGCAATGCACAATCTCTCTCAATCTCTCTCGCACACACGCACACATGCACACACACATTTAAAAATGTAAATATAATAAAGAATAAGACTTCTAATGGGTTTGTTTTGCTCCATATTACACTTTGGGAAACTTAAACAAAGGAAGCTTGTTAGCAGGCTCTTTGTGACAAAGTCTGAGAAGTCCTATTATATGTTGTAATGCAGGGGAAATGTTTGGCAACCCAGAGTCTGGAAATGTAATGGAAGGATTCCTCCAAAAAGTAGTACTAGCCATGGCTTTAAAACTACAGCACTAATACTTCTTACCCTTTGAAGACACATTACTCCACCAAAATGCTATGGTAAAAATGCTTTCTTAAAAAATAAAAATAAAGTTATGGCATAATATATTGTGAAATGCCCCTGAAATACATTCAACTTTCATCTTTGTAACAACTTCAAGTTTATTCTTGCTTTTTTTTCCTTTTCTTTTGTTTTAATATGGGAATCAAATATGCATTAAAGCTTATTTGTAATCCCTCCAGATCATTTTTAATTTTCCTTGAGTTAAAAAAAAACATTCTTTTTGTTTTGAGGTAAATTATTTTTCCTGAGTAGTTAAAAAAAAAGAAAAAAACCCACTACTACATACATTACAAAAATAAAAAGGAGGCTAGTTTATTAAACAATCTACATTTTAAAAAAAATTCCAAAACCCCTTTCCTCAATACTCGTTGATGCCATTTGCTTTAATAATGCTGCACTTGATGGCTTCAAACAACATCAAGGGTAAGATATTTCCCCTGGAAATGCATCTGTATGCACCGAATGACTCATAGTGCCATACTCATAGAAGTTAAGGACCAAATAGAAATATTCAGGGGGTGCAGTCTTAAAAAGGAGTAGGGAAGGGGATAATACCTGGTCAAATACTTTACAATGCTGGTATGGAAAGGGATGGCTGGGAAAACAGATTAATAATAAATAGGTTATCCTGAGTTCATTGAGCAACTACTTTCCATTAACATAGAGACCCAACAACCACCACACAGTCAAACTTTCAGACATTTTTAGAAAACAAAAATGTACGTAAATCAACCTAGGGAAGTTCTTGCATCCACAAGAGGGGCTTTCTAAGAGCCAAGAATGACTCCTCACCGTTCTCCGTTCTTATCGGCAGGTGGCATGCGATTTCTCAGAGCAACCAAGCTTTAGTAGCAAGAAAGAGGGAAAACAACAACCCACAAAGCTCCCAAGCGTCTCCCACTCAAGAGACCCGAGATGATGCAGAAGACGCTAAAGCCACTCTCCACTAATGCTGAGACCCATACATTTTATCCCATTCCACGTACAAGTCCAGCTCCTTCTGAGAGACTGCAGGGTGGATCTTGCAGAAAATACTTTCAAAATCCTTGTAGGAGGTGGGCTGAAGCTGGCCTGGCAGGCTGTGCAACTTGTTGGCCCCCGCCTGCTGACAAAGCTGAAGGAGCTCGCTGCCAGAGTAGCTCTCGGTCAGCTGCACAACAGAGGCCATCTCCCTCTCATTGAGGCAGTAGTTTTGTTGGGCCAAGGCATGGTGCAGGATCTGCCGCCTAGCAATACTGTCTGGTGGGGAGATGTAGAAACGCTTGGCAAATCTCCTCTGGGTGGCTTCATCCAGGTTGCCAGGCCGGGTGGTGGTTGCTATAACAACCACATTCTGCTCGCCTGAGGTAGCAAGGTTATCCAAGTAGGAAAGAAGCTGGGACTTCAGGATGGTGGCGTCTTCCAGGAGGGAATCCATGTCAGTGAGGAGAACAACAGAAGGCTGACGACAGTTGGCCACAAAGAATGTGGTCTGTAGGATCTTCTCAGCTTCCGCCTTCCACTTGGAGACCAACGCTGACCCACTGAGCTTCAGCAGGGTAGATCCCAGCTGGGTAGAAATACACCTGCTCAGCAGGGTCTTCCCTACGCCACGAGGCCCAAATAGCAGGATGGTCTTGGGTGGTCGGCTTGTCCCAGTATAAGCACCTGGTCTCAGGATGGGCCACACCAGCTCTTCCTCTATGGCAGCTTTGACCGAGACTTGTCCAGCGATGTCTGTCCATTGGACTGGAGGGCCGCAGTCAATTATCTTGCTGTTTACCAGCTCCAAAACAAAAGGGTCCATGGTTTTCAGCTGCTCTTCTACTGTCTGACTGCTATTGTCACTACTGAAGGTTGGCGGTTTGGGCTGCATCCGGAGGGCAAAGGAGTCTCCCCCATGCTCACCATTGGCAGTTGGAGGAGGGAACTTCTCAAAGCTTTCGCTAGGTCTCAGTGGGGCCTCACCAACATTGTAAGCTGGAGAGACGAGTCCTTTCATGGACTGGCTACTGTATTTCCCAACAGGTTCCTCCGAAGCCACAGTTGTTGCTGCCACTCCTGCTCCTGCTGGCCTTTTCCCACCCTTGAAAGGCACCTCAGAGCTTCGGTTGAACCCATTCCCTCTACATTCACCACTGTCGGACATCTGATATGGAGACTTTGGTTGCTCATAGCTGTATTTGCGATACCTGCCTTCACTATCCTCCTCCCCTCCGGCGATATCAAAGGCTTTCCTTTTCAAAGAGCTCCCTGACTCAGCACTGAGGGGTGGCACAGTGAGGGGGCTCTGGTAGCTGTACCCAGGGACCACAGGGGGGCGTGAGGAAGGGGGAATGGGTGTGGGGGCAGCAATGCCTGAGGGCAAATAGGAGGCCGATGGGTGGGGAGGGTGGATGGTGCCGTAGCCAGGCTGTGGTGGGTAGCTGCCTGAGGCGTAGTTGTACATGGGTCCTGAGGAGCTGTAGCCAGGGACAAGAGTGGTGGAAGGATGGCTGGGCTGTAGGAGGCCTGAGCTATGCAAGGTGGATGGGTGTGGAGGAGGAAGCGCTGAAGTGGGCTGGCTGCAGTAGCCTGATGGCAGGTAGGCCCCACTGTAGCCTGAAGGATACTCCTGAGATGGCCCCAGACTGCCAGAAGTGGTGGGTCCCCCACAAGAGTTACTGGGATAAATGGAATCAGAGAGATTGCTAGAGACCACAGGGGAGGTACCAAGTCCATTACCCGGGGTGACCGCAGGAGGGACAATCCCCTTGGAGCTAGGCAATCCATCGTGCATTGGAGTCAGAGGGTAGGCCCCTTCTGAGCTGTGTGCCATTGGCCAAGGCTCCATCTCCCCCTTCTGGCCATTGAGGGGCCCAAAGGCGCCGTCCCCATAGGTGTTGAGTGCTGATGGCCTGTCATAGGGAGAGTCCAGTACTCCAGAGTACTTCTCAGCATACCTCTTCAGGAGGTTGGACGCAGTCAGCGCAGAGATGTCATCATTGGCCCACGCATAGTTGAACCGCTGCCGGCTGCTGTGGTAGAGGTCAGACTTGTGGGCAGGTGAGGAGGTGGTGGAGGAGACATCAAGGTGCTGCTCCGGCCACTGATTCAGGGGCTGAGCATGCTCTGGTGTCCAGTGCATCTTTGACAAGAGCTAGGGAGAGGGGAACAAAGAAAGCAAGGATTAGACTTTGTCTAGTAGGGAAATGCCCACTTGAAAACGGGTGATCTGAGGGATGACTTCAAGTCTTGTTTTATTATTATTTCTCACTTTCCTAGCATGATTGGTACACAAAGTGGTAAGACATTTATCTTTATAACAAGGCTGTGAGGTAAATTAGGCTGAGGGAGTGACCCGTCCAGGGCTATAGAGTGCGTTATATAGCTGAACGCATGGCACTCCGTGAATTTCCTCCAGTTACTATCAGATCAGACCCCCAAATACACGATTACATCCACAGGATTTATAGGAGAAAGGACTTTGGAGGGCTCTGCCCTGGTAAAACTCCTGGATCTTTGCTGTACGCATTTTCCAGAAAGTATCGGTATAGACCAAAAAGATTATAACATCTTTTGTCCTCTTATAGGTTATAATTGGCTTATTCCAGCAAGCTGCTTTAAGAGATTTCATAATTGGTTTATAGTATGCCTCAAAGAGATATGTATGTTAGGCTGCAGACCACTCTTATGTCTCTTGTTTTTTATCTATGGGGGGGGGGGAAACAGAGAGGGAGGGAGGGAGGAAGAGAGGGAGGGGAGAGAGACCTGATTGCAGCCAAAAATCTTTCATACAAAGAATCCCTTCTTGATTAACGCCACCACCAGCCAGTAGTTTCTGAACTGTCCACCTTCAGGGAAATCTTTCCACATGTGGAATGTGCCTACCTTACATTGTGGGAAAACACTGACATCTTCAATAAACACAGTAAAATAATATGGGAGTCATGGGCGGCTTGAATACACAGCAGAGTTCTGACAGAGGGGGCTTCCTATTTTGCATCACGGACATCAAGGGCAGCCATGCTGGTTCTACAGGGGCAGGGTCACTCAAGGCCCCCCTCTTCCTCCCCGCCCCCTCCCTCCCTGGGCTCAGCTGCTCCATAGCAAGCAGGCAGAGGAATGCACACAATGAAGCAATCAAGGGCAGAGCTGGAGGAATGCTAACAGCACATCACCAGTCCCCGACTTAAGTAACTTTAATTGTGCTGCTGGGGTGTTTTTTACCCCTGCCCCTGGCTTTCTCATCCTTCTGATCTAATGAGCAGAGACATTTCAGGAGTCTTGCTGAGGGGCTAAGCAAATTCCAAAATCTAAAGGCTACAGGGGTGTGGGGTGGGGGACATACACACAAGAACAGTGATCACTGTTGTACACAGAGAGACATTTCTTGCTTTCTTTTTCTGCAAACAGTCGAGTGCTTTGTGGTTGCAGCCCTCGGCCTCAGTGCAGGCTCCCTTCATCCCCATTGTTGGTGTGTTTCTCTGTGCTTGGGTCTCCTGCCTCTCATACACACCCTACCCCTTCTCCAGCATCCCCCCTCCTCCTCCTCCACTCATTCACAAAGGCCTCGGGGGAATGCTGAAGTGGGGGGCAGGGAGAGTTGCCATTCAGCCTTTAAGCCACTTTGTGGCCACAAGACAATTAGATTACCTAATGCCTTAATTGACTTATATGGCATTTGTCCTTCCACTTTGGATATCAAAACTTACACAAGAGGATTTAAATGGCAGCTTTAACCGGGCTTTCTCCAGCATCCTGCCTTCATTTACTCACCATTATATTAAAGTGCCACAATAAATAAATGTCTGCAGAGAGGTGTCCCCACCCATCCCACACCCTGATAGATAGATAGATAGATAGATAGATAGATAGATAGATAGATAGATAGAGTACTGTAGATAAAAGAAGGGACTCAGCAGAGGCAGCTTTGGAAACACAAAAACAAACTGCTAAAGTCCTTCTGGTAAACACTCATGTTGTGGACATACACTACCCCACACCTTAGATATATGTGCAGGGAGGTTGTGGATGATGTTCCTTGTCAAAACGGTAGCAGAATCCTCTGTGCAGCAGCAAGCTATTAAAGTGAAGAGAATTCCATGACCCCTTGAGGATCAAGAGAGGCATTTAAAAAAAAACCTAATCACAGTAAAGGGCACACAGCATAAAACGCACATGGGCTCTCCTGTTTGGCTGTCGTTTAATGGCTGCAAGACATTGACTAGGTTCCCTTTGCCTGAGAGCTCATCTGACTCCGTGTGCTGCAGCTCACATCACAAGAAGCAGCTCAGCTAGCAATAAGGAACCACAACTGCTGCCTTCCTTGTCTTCTCTTTTCTCCAACCAAGCTAAGACTCAGGTAGGGTTATACAAACTCCACCACTCCAGGTGCCAGGTGGCCCAGGCTTCTTGTTAATGGATGCTGGTGTTCCAGAAGCTAAATCTCAGCCCTGTACAGTTCTAGCAGCAGAAAAGAAAGAAAGATATCTGATGCTTCTTTCTGCACATCTGAAGCTTGCTCCTGTAAATATTAATCTGTTTTTCAATCCCAGGCTCAAGAATTTGCAAACTTACTGAGACGATCTGCTGGCTGCAGTACCACGGAGATCACCTAGTCTGACTCCATTTTAGCCTAGTTCTCTCAGGCCATGGCACATAAACTCAAATTATAGGGTTGCTATTTCTCTTATGCCGCCATTGGGCTGTCAAGCTCCTGATGATTCCTCAGAGAGGTTACATCAGCACTTTACTAAATGATGCAGGGGGAAGGTCTAGGAGAAAAACAGCCCCCTAGGAGTGAGGAAAATAAAGGCCCTCGAAGCACAACAAAATGGAGACTTTTTGTTTTGTGGCTACCAGCCCTAGTATTTAAAGAAAGGTTCAATAAAATGTTTTGGCCAGTTCTCTTGCAGGACTTTTTAGAAAATAACTGTAAACAAAGGGTTCACTTGAAGATGACAGTGTGAAAAAAGCTTTTCAGCTAAGAAAAATTGACTCATATTTAAATTTGCATTTCTGAACATCAAAATGCATGTTTAGATTTAAAAACAGGACCAGACAATTTTCTGCCTTGGAATTAGGCCAGAATTCTACAGCTTATCATTTTATTTTTTTAAATTATTTTTACATAACTATAATAACTTCATGACATATACAATATCTAGAAATGTGAGATGTGGGTTATCCAGAAAATTCCGAATAAAAAATAAATTCTGGGGGGAAATTGGTGGGTAGGGGCGCATGCACATTTCACCCTCATTTGCATAAAACCTACATTTTCCCCTACTACTATAAAAATTTTCCTGATGCCATTAATAGACTGTGATTTGATTTGGCATGTTATTTTACTTATTGTAAAGAAATACCCACCTCCATTATACTAATTTTACTTCACTGCATCTCTAAAGTTTTTCAAATAGTCAGATAGAAATTTTAGAAATGGAAAATTTTCCACAGAATAATAAAATATGAGAAACTTTCCAGAAAATTTTCCACCCCACATCTCTGCAAGATTTTAACTTTAGATCTCTTTAACTATCACAACTTCCCCAAAAGGATATAGGGATGGTGTGGGGTAATACTGAGAATTCTTTGCTAGAGAGTCTTAACCTCATTCACAGATCTACAATTCCCAGGATTCCTAAGAAGAGGAATTATTACTAAACCAGTATAACTGTAATTATAATATATTATTTAATATGATTATTATGACAATATACAACTATTGTCTATATATGTCCTTTGAGTTAGAAACAAAATATGTCACCAATTGGGCTAAACCTAATTTTCACTTTGTTTTCCAGTTATAATTCAGGATGGAATGGATTATGAAATGCCCACCCTCTTACACAATGTGAAGGGGCCTTTATACAACTTTTCTGATTCAAAGAGGTAACAGTGCATAGAGCAGGGCTTGGCAAATCCCAGGTGCCAGGGAGCCATGGTGCCTAGAAATTTAATCATGGTGCCTAGACTAGAATATTTACAGAGAGAGTTATTTAATAAAGTGCTTACTTATTCTTAAGCAGTCCTGTTCTGTTCCAAGTATGTTACTTGTAAAAGGGATAAAGAGAAGCCTGTTCACCCTCACCCTCCACAATGTCCGCCACTAAGCAGTAATTCTGCCAAGTATCTACTGCCTGGCTCCGAAATGTTGGGGCTGGCTCTTGATCCAAAGAAAAATTGTCAAGGACTGGCACAGAGAAGTTGCTAAATGGGATCAACTAGAAACATTGTATCTGGTAAAGGACAGAATCAAATGTTTAAGAGTATAATGCCAGACTGCAGCATGAAACATGACAGGGGATAATCTGCCCAAATAATCTCCACCTAACCCGTTGCATTCACCCTGCCAAGGACTCTCTCCATGTGGAAGAGGAGCAGGTGTGTCCACTGCATCTACAACGTTCCATGTGCATAGAAGGTAACACTATGCTTGCAGCCTTGATTCACAAGCACTTCCCTCACTTTTTTGAGGGGAGAAGAACTGCACATATAGGCCTCCATCTGAAATGATTATAGGCCTGGAGGTGGGATATGGAATCATCATCTGGAATCTATCATCTGGAATGATGGAGGTGGGATGGAAGTGACATATAGGCCTCCGTCTGGAATGATCACATCACACATTTTCCTACTGCTGCTACTGCTACTAACTCATTCTCTTTATAATTTCAGGAAAAAATTACCAAGCAAGTAACACTTTCTGTGTTCCAAAGTTGCTGGAAACATCTTCATTCAAACTTATAAACTGATTACCCATCTAGACCAGGTAACTTGATTTAATACTCCTGGCTTTGGTCCAGGATACTGAAGAGAGCATCTTCTTTGTCATGGACCCTGCCACTTACTGAGTTCACCTGGGGAGGTTCGGTTATGGCTGCCACTGGCTCGTTTGGTGGACTAAGACTTCTCTGTGGCTGCCCCAGGACTTTAGAAAGTGTTCCCTGTCAGTATAAGAACTTCTCCATCTCTGGCTGCCTTTAAAAAAAATCACTTAAGACATACCTGTTCTTTTTGCTTAAACTATTTTAATTTTTTTCTGTTAAAACTATTTTTTTTAAAAAATATATGCTTTTAAAATGTTTTAATTTTAAAAATTTATTTTCATTTATTGTTTTAAGTTGAGAGCTAGTTGTTAGGTGGTTTATAAATGCAACAAACAAACAAACAAACAAACAAACAAACAAACAAACAAATGCCATTTAGCATTTAATACTCAGATCACATATCATTCTTCTAGCTCTGGCCTCTCCTTTTTCCCTACATTGCTTAGTATTTACTAGTCTAGCTACTACAACAGTGACTCACTCTTTAAGCCTATTCACAGGACACAAACTGCCTGGGTTACCCCAGGCAGCTCGCGTGTCATCTGGAGCGCCAGGAGCCCTCCGCTCCAGCTGCTCCAGACCTGGGTAGCCCAGCTCTTCCACCTAGAGCTCTAACGAGGTCAAACGAACCTAGGGTGTGCCCAATCATCCCCGGGTTACTGGGCTTCCTTCTGGCCTGCCACCATTTTCAGCAGTGAGCCAGGGGGAAGAGCGGCCACGCAGAGCACAGCAGCTGCAATACTAAAAGCAGCGGCTCTGCTGCTTGTGCGCTGCATTCTGGGTCCATGGACCCAGTGCAAGCTTTCCCCCTTCCACCAGCACTCCACTGATTGCTGTCCCAGCGCGCAAGTGGGTGCACAATCGGCAAAAACTTCTGTCTTAGTTGATTGTCTGTGGGGTGGCAGGTAGGAGCCTGCCTCCCCTCCCTCCCTCCTTCCCCACTGCCCAGATAAGAGGTCTTGTGAGTGACCTTTTTGTTTTTAAAACAATCCCTTCCATAAAAACCAACAGGACCACATTTTAGCAACAGGACCACATAGGAACATAGGAAAATAGGAAACGGCCATATACTGAGTCAGACCATTGGTCTATCTAGCTCAGTATTGTCTTCACAGACTGGCAGCGACTTCTCCAAGGTTGCAGGCAGGAATCTCTCTCAGCCCTATCTTGGAGATGCTGCCAGGGAGGGAACTTGGAACCTTCTGCTCTTCCCAGAGCGGCTTCATCCCCTGAGGGGAATATCTTGCAGTGCTCACACATCAAGTCTCCCATTCAGATGCAACCAGGGCAGACCCTGCTTAGCTATGGGGACAAGTCATGCTTGCTACCACAAGACCAGCTCTCCGACCACATTTACATTTAAATGTCACATATCTTATACATTCAGGAAAGGGGGCTCCTCTGCTACATGGACAGAATACATGGTCGGACAAATGTATGAACAATTCCTCAGATAGCTATGTTAGGCAGAAATTCAGAATCCCTGGCACATGCAGCATTTTTGTTTCATTCTTGACTTCTATATCCTGTGACAGGGAGTTCCAGAGGCTAATTCTAAATTGCAATTCAGCCCATGTTATAATGCACTGGAGTCCCACTGATTTCAAAGAGTTGGAGCTCAATCTGATGCCTTTCTTTGCAGAAGTAAGTCCATTGCATTCAGTGCAATCAGATATACTCCTAAGTGCATAAGATTGTTGTCTTAAAACTGTGTAAATGGGCTAGGTTGCAAGTATGTTCCATAACAGACCATGGCCACCAATTTGCTGATTTTCAATAATGCTGAAAATTTCATTTCATTTCTGTTATGTGAAACAAGTGAATGAATTCCACTTTGATTGATGTACAGTACAGCAAAAATCCCGAGAACACCAGTTCTCTGCTTAATCAGTCTCATCTCTCATATTTTCTACATTACAAGTCTATCTATCTATCTATCTATCTACCTACCTACCTACCTACCTACCTACCTACCTACCTACCTACCTACCTATCAGGACATTCATAAAGGGAAGCTTTCGAAGGAACTGTGCACATAGTATTTGCCAATGCAAGACCTTTAATTTTCATCTGCAGGCTACAACACAAGGACTTCTGATTCAGAACATCAGAGTCTTGAACCTGCTACCATTCGTTGCAGCACTGGCTTGCTGCGCCAGCACCAGTTCTCTGCTTCTCTCTCTTCCCAGCGGTCTCTTCCCTCCAGCACCAAACTTGTCCACACTTCACACTGCCTTGCACATGCTGTGCACACATCAAGCCAGGCCAGCGTGTTCCAGCAGCGGAGGCCAGCAGCAAGAGGGAAGAGAGGTGGTGCCTTGGCCAGTGAGTTGGGAGGTAGGCTGGCAAAAAAGGTGGGAGGGGTGGGGCCAGCAAGGGGGTAGAATGCTGAGGGGGGGAGACTGAAAATTGGGCAGCAGCGGCAGAATTGAGGTGGGGGCAGCAGCAGCAGCAGGCAAGTGAGGTGATGCTCACAATGAGGGCAAGCAGGGCCCCTGTACTCAATGCCTGAGGCTGTCGCCTCATCTGTTCTCATGGGGAAGTTTCCCCTCATTAATTGTGACTTCCCCTCATTAATTGTGATTAATTAATATAAGTTACCACCGGTTTGTCTGGTGGCGACTCAGAGGCAGGCCTTGTCATGTCCCCTAGCTCTGACAGCGAGGAAGAAAGGGAAGCTGTCGGCATTTCAGCCGAGTCTGGAATGTCTGAAGGGCAGAGCCCGACTGCAGTGGAATTAGCTGACGGTTCAGAACAGACTCAACAGCCTGAACCAGCAGAAAATGTCAGCCACCAATCGGGGGATGATTTAGGCATTGGAGCTCCACCGACGCCACAGCAACGCAGGTGTTTCAAACGCAGGTCACAACTGGAGGCGGTGCGGAGGAGCAAGCGCCTGTTATCGAAGGCTGACAAGCCGTAAATCCTGACGCCTGGGAGCTTTCGACTGGCTCCATAAATTGGAGCCTCTGACTCCCACTCATTGCTGAGTTTCAACAATTGTCATTCACCCACAGCAAGCAGCCGAGCCATGTACTTCGCTGGCCTTGGGCCAGACCTTGACAGGCCTTCTCTGTGGTGGCTCCTGGGTTGTAGAATGCACTCCCGGCATAAATCTGTAATCTGAGTTCATTGCTGGCCTTCAGGCGAGCACTTAAAACCTATCTGTTTGGCCTGGCCTTCCAGGGTTTTTGCTTTGTTGTAAATTGTTTTTAACTGCTCTAATTGTTCAGCCTGGTTCTCCAGGGTTTTTAACTGTTTAAATGTTCTAACTGTTAATTAGTGTTATGCTGTTTTTATAGTTTTGATTTTAATTGTTTTTACTTTGATGTAAACTGCCCTGAGCTATTTTTGGAAGGGCAGTATATAAATCGAATGAATTTAAAAAAAAAAGTCCTACAGCAGCTAATGAGAGTGTTTAGGTGTAACCAACTTGTTTGCCTGGTTTCAAAAGACCGGATCAACTCTAGCTGGATAAGGAGAATCAGAGCTTTAGAAATTTAACGACAGTAACAAGCTCAAGGGAGGAGTTCAGCTCTCTTGCAAACACATCTAAAAGTTCTACGGTCACTGGGGCTTTCCCAGATGGCAGGATGAATCGCAAGATTATGCTACTAATCATTAGTCGCATAGAAGCCACAGCCTGAAGCCGAAATAATAATTCTGAGGGTGTTCGCAGAGGGCTGCTCTGATGCTGTGTACCCTCTGTTCCTTTCGAAATTTTCCTGTGGACCATTCATACTGCTTGTTCCCAGGTCTTTTCTCTGGCCAATGGATTTCTAGAGTAGGCGGGATGCCACACCTCCTTCCCCCCCCCTATTGTTCATGTGTGGTATGCACTTCTAGAAACTTTCATTTCAATGAATTAAAATCATTTATTTATTTATTTTGAAAAATTAACTTGATTTTAGGGGTTCTTCGTCAAGATCATCCAGCTAGCAGCCTCCCTTTATCCCTCCTCGTCTCACCTCCCTGTCCTCTTGGCCAGAACGCAACTGCAGAGGAGAAGCGGAGATCAAATCAAGCTGGGGAGTGGGGCAAAGAAATACAGAGGCAGGCACCCAGATCCTTTTTTCTTTCTTTTTTATTTTATCCAATCCCCACCCCCACCCCGAGGTTGGTCTTGTGGAAGACCACTGACTCAGCAAAGATGGTGGTCTTGCTGGTGTTCTGCAATATCACCCAGCAATTTAAAAACAAATGCAAAGAAAAAGGTTGCCACTATGGCCCCTCCATACATCTCAGGAGAAACATCAGGGTACTTTGAAGTATCCCAAAAAATTGCAGTAGAAAGTCAAACTATTTAGTTTGGGGATAATCCGGGCTAAGCTCCAATGCACAGGAGAAAGCCCGAATCATGTATAGAGTGATCTCTGATGACTCGCAGGGACTTCGAGGTAAATTTCCCTGATATGAGAACGCACACCCACCACTCCCGGGGAACTTGGAAGTAAATTTGCCGTCTGAGAAATCCCCAGCTGGATTATGAGCACAAAGGGTACAATCCTATGCACACTTACCTGGGAGTAAGCACCACTGAACTGAATACAGTGAGACTGACTTCAGAGTGAACATGCAGCAGATCACAGTGTTAGCCCTGCTGAAGTCCCTGCTGATTAAATGCACATAACTGGGTGCATTAATGTAACCTGGTAATGTAAAGAGCCTGGATTCTTTTCAGTATCTATTTAAAAAGCAGAGGTTATGTGATGCCAATGGCGTGTTAAGTACTTCCATAGGCAGTACACATTAAAGCATTTAGATGATTCAGAATAAAAACTATTAGGTTGGATTTTAAGAGATGGATTTTTTTTTTTAAAAAAAAGCAGGAATTCAGGCATCAACATCTAACAATGAGGGTGATTAGCCCCTGGAACAGCATTCCAAAGGAGGGAACAAGTTCTCCATCACTTGCCGCTTTCCAGTGAAGGATGAGTTATTCTGCTAAAAGTCATGCTTTAACAGAATGCAAATTTTGGAAATTGGTCTTGTAATGACTGGTGAGGGTCTTTGCTGGAAGGTAGGAAGTATGGTCTCTATGGAGCCTCCCAATATTTGACTATGACAATAAATATGTATTTGCAAAAACAAAAACAAAAGCTCACTTGGAGGAGAGAGGATATTGAATTTGGGAGTGGGGGGATCACTGCTAAAAGGAAAACAAGACTCTTTGAATCAAGGTTAGGGTCCTCTTCTATGAAGGCCGAAAGCAAAATACACCAAAATCCAAATCAATCTCATGCCTTTAAAAACACAGAAGGGAGAGAGGGGAGAGGAGAGCAGAAGTGGAGGGGAATGGGGCCAGGAGGGAGAGGAGAAGTTGTCAAGCATTTGAAATGGAACGTGAATAAGCACTCAGGAGAAGGCAGATGTTTCAATGCTCTCCCTTGGCAGTGTGAGAAAATGACTGTCCAGTGACCAAATGGCATGTCAGTTTCCCACCCTCTTGGCTTGCCCATTATCTAAAGCGCAAGACAAAAGGAAGGAGGGGAGCTAGTCAGGAGGGAATCCCATTGTCCCCTCGCACTCTAATTATGGAAATCTGGTTAATCTATTCAGGAGCAACTATGAACTGGGTTTTTGTTTGGGGGGGTGGCTCTTTCCAAGGCTTGCAGCAAAGGGTTTCCAACTGTTCAGTGTTTAAAGCAGGAGCCCTCTTTCGCAACCCACACCCCTGCTGCTCCCCAAACTGAGCCGATCCCTGCTCCCATGCTAAAAATGACAAACATCTCACTGTGATTTCCCCAGATTAAAAACAAACAAAAATCTGATCATTACTTGAAATGCAGTCATAATGCAGAGCTCCCTGGGGCAAGCTCCAACATCAGCCGACCGCCATTGTTGAGACAATACAATGCAAACACATTCTGCAAACAGCCCACATTCTCTGATCCACAGGCATGGAGTTTTTTCCACCCACGTGTGCATGCATACACTGAGAGGCCCCCACACAACACATCCCTGACACATCTCCAGCATGCATTTCAAGCCCATTCACACATATGTAACGTGAATGCTCCTGCACTGAAGCGCCTCACACAAATGGATTTATAAAACCAGGAAAGATCACAGAGATGCTGAAGTCAGACCAGCCCTACAGCAGAAGCCAAACAAAATGCTGCTAGATTTAGAATGGCTCTCTCTTGTTTTAGCTGCTGAGCAAAAGGGGCCCAGCCTGCACTTGTGAGTGAATGCCAAGAAACCCACCCACCCACCTCCTGAATAGTATCACAAACACTGACTGGGAAAAGGAGAAAAGCACATTAAGAAAGGAGCAAGACTTTGGACACAAGTCAGCAATTTTAAGTCCATTAATTTTATCAGGAGAGTCAAACACAATTATATCTCTCACTGAAATTAACAGGGGAATTAATCATATGCATGTTTACTTGGAAGTAAGCTCCGATGGAATACACTCTCAAGCATGTGTGCATATAGGACTGCAGTCTGAAACTCTTTAGCTTTGGCAGGATCATGGTCTTAAATATATATTTTTAAGGGAAGCATATTTTGCCTCTACTAATATATACATCTCTACAGTGAATAACTTACTAAATAAGTTTCAATGTAATATCTAAAGTATCTGCTCTAGAAGTGAAGTTCATGAAGCTTTTCACCCAAGGAGATCCTTGCCATTCCTTAAGAAGCCAATGCATAACTTACCTCCATGTAAGCCCAAACATGGCGAATGTTGCTGGCATATGGCAAAGATGGCCGTGAAAACTTTGGAACATGTACATTATTGCTCGGTGGCTGCCATACCCCAAAGCAACAAATGTGTTCATCTGCAAATTCCTAAGGAGCAGCTAGAGGTGATGCACTAGAATCCACAAGTACTGGCTTCTTGAATGCCGGGGGAGGGGGCGGTTTCCAGCCTTGGGTCCCCAGATGTGGCTGGGCTACCCCTCCCATCATCCCCAACCACTGTAACCTCCAGCCATTGTGGCTGTGGATAATCCATTGTGATAGGAGCTTTGTGATGGCAATGCCACAAACGTGTAGGATGTGCACAAGGCTTCTTGCTCCTGTCTGCAGACACTTAAGTCTAAACCATGGAACCTGTAGAGCACTTGTTGGCTACAACAAATATGTATATACCACTTTTCAATCAAAGTTCCCAAAACAGTTACAGAGAGAGAGATAGAGATAGAGATAGAGATAGAGATAGAGATAGAGATAGAGATAGAGATAGAGATAGAGATAGAGATGGATAGGCTCCTTGTCCCCAAAGGGCTCACAATTAAAAAAAAACAACCTGAACCTAAGATAGACACCAGCAACAGCCACTGGAGGGATGCTGAGCTGGAGATGGATCCAACAATCTGGTTCCACCCAATCAGTTTTGTGGCAACTGCACTAGCTGCCCATTAGCTTCCAGGTATACATTAAGGTGCTTCGCTCTAAAGTCTAAATTCTTCTGTCCACAATTATTCTCATGAGACTCCTAGCATAGCCACCGAGATCAAATGACCTAGGAATCTCCATAACTAAACATGGGAAGCTGCCTTTGACTGGATCAGGCCATCTAGCTCTCTCTGTATTATCTGCACACTTGTAGTGCCTGTCAGTGGTTTCAGACAGGGCTCTCTACTAGTCCTACGGAGTTTTCAAAAGCCAAGTTGGTAGTGAAGCAACCTGTGTCAGATACGGAGAAGCAGATAGAGCTTAGTCACATGCCCAGAGGCGCTATCTTGGGAAACCAAGGTGTCATTAATAAACCAGCTAGATATCTTGGTATAAGAACTATTCCCAAGTATCGCAAAGCTCTAACACTAGTTCATCTCTCAATGCACTTCAAGTGGCAGTCCTAGAAGCAGGGGCGTAGCTGGGGTGAGGGGGCCTGTGTTCATCCCTCTCTCGGGCGGCCCCCCAGAGTGAGAGAGACAATGAAGAAAATAGGGAGGGATGGAGCTGGAGGGCCCTCAGGAGCTGGGGGCCCGTGTTCTTTGAACCCTTTCGCTCAATTATAGCTACGCCCCTGCCTAGAAGGGAGGTACAATAAGACAATAAGGCTGAGAGACTTTGCCCCTGTAACAGTGGGAGTATAGAAGCCAACAGCACATGTACTGCTATTTTGGGATTTTCAAAGGGATATTCGTGATTACTATTTGTTCCCCATCATCAAAGAATTTACAGGGCATTCTGATAATAATCTAAATTTGTTTTTAGCTGATACATCTGAGGAAATTTCTTTAACTGTTGCCAAGTTTTGCTCAATAGCTGGGATTCATCGGAAGCTGGTAGCTTCATTAGTTTCAATGTATAGTTGGAGTGGTGGTGTTATTGTTAGTCAAACCTTTAACTGTGTTATGGATTGGAAGTGATTTCCCCCCCCCCTTTTGTTTCTCCTTATTAGGATTCTGTATAATTTTATTTTATGTTTGATTTTGTGTTCAACGATCAAAATCAACGGTCCATTCATTCACACGAGTCCTATCTGGAGAGATCAGGGACTGAACCTGGGATCTTCAGCTTACATCTAGCATGTGCTTTACCCAACTGCCTTGTTTCTTCCATGTTTCCTCTGAAGGATCTATGGGAAGCTACGAGGCTTATAAGGCTATTTCCATTCTGCCTAGCAACTCACAGCTTGTTAACCACAAAAGGAGGCACGATAACACACTTGCATATCGTTTGCAAATCATACAGAGAGGGGAAAACTAATTATTAAGAGAAATTCCGTCAATATATTCCATCAAGCCGTAATACTCTCCCTCGGCTCAGTGTTATCTGACTGCACGTGGCTTTGCATGAGTAACAGCAATTATTTACAGCCAACAATTTGCTCACATTTAAAAGAAATATGAAACAAAAGGATCCACCTGTTCATGGCACTGAAATAATGGAATCCCTGTTTTGAGCCATGAGCACAAAGGAGGCTCTTCTCCTCTCCCCTCACACCATGCTGAAAATGAGCTGATGATTTCTGTGCTTCCTTGGGGGAAAATGTTTCTTTTTGGTTGTGTGCTGGATCTGCACACACAGATGCTACTGCATAATTTGGCAGAGATGCCTCTTAACAAGTTGCAAACTCACAAATTCAGGCCTTGACAAATTTCCTTTGGATTGAGGAGTCAGCCCCCAAATCGAGGATCGAGGAGTCAGCCCCCAAATTTGGGAGCCAGACAACGAACACTTGCCAAAGTTACCGGACTTAGAGACAGTCACTGTGAAGGGGGAGAATAAATTGGCTTCTCTTTATCCCCTTACAAGTAACATACTTAGAAAAGAAATAAGGTTGCTTCCTAGAACAAATAAAGGTACCACAGTTAAATTTCTAGGCACCTAGGTTCCCTGGCGCCTGGTATTGATCAAGCCCTCGACTAGTTTAATGTCTTCCCTCCCTTCTGTCCTGCTTTGCAGTCCTTGCCACAAGCAAAGCATGAATCCGAGGGCCAACTCCTGCCATTGGTCTCCAACATCTGGCACTCAGAGGCCAGAGCTTTTAAGCATGGGGCTCCCTTTTAGCCACCATGGCTGTGGATGTGGTGTTTCTTCACTGCCTTTCTCTCTTTTTGTTTTTTTCTAAATCAAAATCCCACATCAAGATCTGTATCCTGTGCTCTGTAGAGATCATGTAAATTGAGCAAAGATCCATGCATCTGTTTAGGAACATAGGGAGCTGCTATATACTGCGTCAGACCCTTGGTCTATCTAGCTCAGTATTGTCTTCACAGACTGGCAGCGGCTTCTCCAAGGTTGCAGGCAGGAATCTCTCTCAGCCCTATCTTGGAGATGCTGCCAGGGAGGGTACTTAGAACCTTCTGCTCTTCCCAGAGTGGCTCCATCCCCTGAGGGGAAGATCTTTCAGCACTCACACTTCTAGTCTCCCATTCATATGCAACCAGGGTGGACCCTGCTTAGCTAAGGGGACAAGTCATGCTTGCTACCACAAGACCAGCTCTCCTCTCCTTATTATGCTTAATCATGCTTATTGTGCAGGATTAATTCTGTCACTGGAAGGCCAAGGCAGGCCTCAGTAAGTCCCTGGCATCAGCTCACCCTGGTGCCTGGTGATGGACAGACACCACAAGAAAGAGGGAGCAAGTAAAGCAGAGGCATGCTGCTCCCTTCTCCTCTTGGCTGTATCCATCCATTGCCTGCCAGAGCCAGGGACGGGTGACCAGGAAGAGGAGGGGGCAAGCCCTCCAATGGGTCTGCCCTCCACCACCCCTGCTGCCGCATGGAGCAGAGGGCATTGCTGGGTCCTACATTTCTGGAGGGACTCCTAGAGCCAAAGACAATTTGTCAAGGCTCCTGCAAAATGCAGGACACGTAAGTGCTATGACGGGAATCACTGTGGCAGCACTGCTAGTGTGGCCACTCATTCTCAACAGTGCGGAGGCTGCCTTGGGAGTTCACAGTTGCCCTGATGCACTTCAGCATTGGTGCACTGTGCATGATGCCGGCCGGTGAAGAAGGAGGAGGCGCTGCAGTAGTAGCTGCTGCTGCAGTTCTTCAGATGCTCAGGTCCACGTCCAATACCATGCTCTATGTTTCCCAGAACTGTGGAACATACACAGCATTGCCACTGATAGACACATCTGTCCATGGAGGCTTCCATCCCAGCATTTATAGCAATCTGGTTGGGACTGCTGCTGCACAAGTGGAAAAGGTTACGAACACCCACCCTGAGTGCCATGATCTTGAAATGACCACCGGCAGCTGCTATAAAATTAAAGCGGTGGAGGTGGGGAGGGTTGCAAGTCCCAGTAATGTGTCTAGTATTGTCTAGCGCAAACCTTTTTTAAATGTTCCTAAGCCTTTTAAAAAGCCACTTAAACTCGTAAGGTTGCCAACTCTCCCGGATTGGTCTGGAGTCTCCAGGAATCGGCACCCATCTCCAAGGAATTTTTGAAAGAGTTTCTTTACCATGCTTGATGAATTTCAGCTTCTGGCACAGTCACTTAAAGTGCAGGAGCCCTGCCGGGGTGGGCGGGGGTGGGCAAGGAGACGGACAGGGAAAGGAAGCACTCCTACAGCTTATCCTCTTTCGGTATCTGGAGCTTTCCCAGACAGCAGGCTTTCTGCTAGGCTTTACTGCCCGTTCGAAGTTGCCAAAAAAAAAACACCGCAAAAAAAAAAAGGTGGTTTTTTTTACTCTGCATATAAACCAGGCAACACTCTAACGCATGACAAAAACCCCGAATCCTGTGTGAAGTGCTCCCCGATAGCTTGTAGGTACTTTGGGGTAAATTGGGCCAATATGTGAACACACCCCCTCCATTCCAGAGGAGATGCAAACTAAAAGCCAGGTGCGACAAACTTCCTGGCTTTTATAACAATGCCTACTGGTCCACAATCCACAGCATCAGATTCTGTTGCAGAATCCAGATAGAAACATATCCAGAAATGTGACATATTAGAGACTGTGCATATGGACATATGGAGAATCTACTGTGTATCCACCAGCACTTTTAAAAAAGTGCTTCCATTTCTCTACTCTGGAAAGCCGCAGATTTTACCTAACATACAGTATTTTATTCTGCCATTAGTTGTCTCTATTCTTTGGAAGTGCTTTTATTCCTTTAAAAAATTTTAGGAGCCAGACTGCTCCATGGAGGGGTAGACTCACTGCTTGCTGCCAACCAGGGCTGTCCTTGGGGCAGGGCAAGCAGGGCGACTACCTGGGCCCCACTCTTGTTGCTGCCATTAAAATTAACTGGAAGGGAGCCCCGCACTGCCTGATTTGCTCCAGGCTCTCTAAGGACACCCCTGCGGCCAGCAACTCCCTCCACTCCATGGAAGGGGTAGGCTGCCTAGCTTGACTCTGCCTTGCTTGCTCATTCCTCCTGGTTGGGCCCATCAATTGTCTAGCTCAGGAATCCACTTAAATATCTAGGCGCCATGGTGAATGGTGCCTGGGTATTGCCAAGCCCTGGTTTAAACTAATATGATGTATATGCACCAAACCTGCTGAGGAATCATTGTTGTAACTGGAGTTGGGACTTTAAGCAGCTTGTTATCTCAGTGGGGCTTAATGCTGGATCTTGCCCACTGATCACTAGGGGCTGACAAGGAATTTCCCACCTTTAAAACGAAAGTAGTGTTACCAGCTTTTTCATACATATCATTACTTTATTTACTCTATTTTTGTGGGTCTTGATAAAAGCATTCCTTTGCACATGATGCACCTTGTTCTCCCACAAACATGCGGGCAAAGTCCCAAATGTGGTCACAAAGCCTATTTCCTTGGTCAGCAACCCCTTTTGCTGGATGGCCCGTCTGAGTAAAGGGTGAAAGGTGGCCATTCAGCACCATATCACACATGCCAAAGTGCACTGCCAGCAAATCTTATGGCCACAGGCCCTGTGCTCTCCCCATATCCGCCCCTTAGGGGGCAGATTTGGCCCAGGGGCCTTCAGCTGCTGCTGATCCTTCTCTATCCTACTTATGGCACAGTCTGAAAAGCATTTGGACATAAGGAACGCTATCCAAGCAGAGATGGCTTCCCTGAGTGTACTACTATGTCCCAGCTCTGCTAGGATTTTCTTACGGCACATCCACACAATGCTTATTTAGGGAGAGCAAAAACATTTGTTGGGGACGGAGTCATAGCTCAGTGGTAGAGCATCTGCTTTGCATGCAGAAGGTCCCAATCCCTGGCATCTCCAGGTAGGGCTGGGAAAGACTCCTGCCTGAAACTTTAGTGAGCCACTGACAACCAGTGTAGACCAGCACTGCACAACGTGGGCCTTCCAACTGTTGTTGGACTACAACTCCCATCATCCCCATTCACAATGATCAATAGCCAGGGATTATGGAAGCTGCAGTCCAACAACAGCTGGAGGATCTAAACTGTGCCATCGAGTCGGTGTCGACTCCTGGCGACCACAGAGCCATGTGGTTTTTCAATGGTAGATTACAGGAGGGGTTTATCATTGCCATCTCCCCTGCAGTATGAGATGAGGTCTTTCAGCATCTTCCTAGATCTAAATTGTGCAGTGCCGGTGTAGACAATATTTGAGCTTGATGGAGCAATGGCCTGATTCAGTATAAAGCAGCTTCCTGTGTTGCTACCTGCACTGTGTATTTGATACAAACTGGATATTTTAGCCTACACTAGTCTTCTTCTGACAGGCACGGATGTCAGAAGTGAGAGAAGGGCCATCACAGGCTGCAGAGTCTGCAAAGCCACCTTCCTGCTTTCAGCAGTGGGGTGGTGCCGGAGAACAGGACCTGCCTTTTCCAGGGAAGCTTCCTGTACCTTCCAGCTGTGCACCCAATGGCCAACCAGGAGCGCAGAACCTGCTGTGTAGGCATGCCTTCAAATTACCACCTCACCCCCACTGACTTGGGCCAAGAGACTGTAAACACGCAGCAGTCTAAAAACATGGGGGATCTGCTCGGCTGGGAGGCCATTTCTGAAAATAAGAAACTCTCAGGGAAGCTCACGCTGCCAGGGGAGAAGAGTTAATGATCTGGGCCTGCTTTTTTGGTCTTGTGTGCTCTGCACAATGCAGACACCCGTGACTCTTGTTGACAAAAGGAAAGGATGGTTTTGCAATCAAAGAGAGGTCAACGTACATATGTTAAAAGGATTGAGGCTAACTTCAAGGGCGCGCCTATTGGGCCCCCACCCTCTGGAACATCCACTGCCTGGAATCAGGTTTCAACTTGCTCTCTCTTTTTGTTTCCACGAGCCCTGTGGCTCTCTAATGTCCACTCGCTGTCCACTCATATATCAAGGGCAGAGCAGCTGGGCATCAGAGTGACCAATAGGCCATTTCCCATCTGTGCCGATTTAGTATCCGTCCAGCAACTGAAAAATTAATATGTATCCATTTGTATGTAGCAAGCAGCTGAGCATCACCCATCTGTCAGGCTGACAGCAGATAATCTCGGCCAAATGTAAGCAAGAGAGTGAGCAGGGGCAACGAGATCTGTGCACAGCACAGGCGTGCCAATTTCTCTAGGATGCTCCTGAGAATCAGAAGCAGTTGCAGGCTCAACATGAAGCTCTTAAAAAAGAAAAGAAAAGGGACATGACATAGGCCCAGTTCAGACGTGCAAATTAACTGGGGTTAAGTATGGCCAAGGTTTCAATTTTTAACTCCAAATTGTGTCAGAGACGTTGGCCAAACTGTGGCCAGCCAAACTCCAGTTGAAGGAGAGGGGAGTCCCTCCTTGCTGCCCACTGGCCAAGGCACATCCCTGCCGCCTCTAGGATTGGAGTTTGGAATAGGCACAAAACAGTGGTTATAGCTGAGCCAGCATTCAGGCATAACGCTTCGGTAGCAAAACCTCAGTTGTCGGTGGTGAAATTTAGAGATAGCCCAAGAATCAGTGTCCCCTCTAAAGTGTGCACACATGCGCACACTCACAAGTTTTTTGATGTCTGCTCAGTTAATTTTATTCCCCTCTCAGGTTGAATCAAGAAGGCCCCATTCTGAATGCACATGTGCACACACTGCCTTGATACTGCCGCCCAGAATAAAACTCATTCTGCACACAGATGAAAAAAATCAGAGAGAACACTGACAAGTATCCAACTGGAGTTTGGAGAGGCAAACCAGAGTTAGCTTTTGGTCTGTAACCACGGTTTCATGCATTCGCATGTACTGCAGTTACAACCTTGGCCAGTTATAATTGTGGTTATCCTGTACGTTTGAACTCAGCCATAAATGCCAGGCACACACCATATGCAAGGAAAGGCAACCCAGGAGGGCAAAGCTTAGCTTGGCTCATAGGAACATAGGAGGACAGGAAGCTGCCAAATATTGAGTCAGACCATTGGTCTATCTAGCTCAGTATTGTTTTCACAGACTGGCAGCGGCTTCTCCAAGGTTGCAGGCAGGAATCTCTCTCAGCCCTATCTTGGAGAAGCCAGGGAGGGAACTTGGAACCGAGATTCTCTTCCCAGAGCAGCTCCATTCCCTGAGGGGAAGCTCTTACAGTGCTCACAGCTCTAGTCTCCCATTCATATGCAACCAGGGCAGACCCTGCTTAGCTAAGGGGACAAGGCATGCTTGTTACCACAAGACCAAATCCTTTCACTGATTGGTGGGAGAATTCAGCTCTGAATCTCTGTAAAGTTTTGGGACAGCATTTGTCACACTTCCTGCCTTCAAAGACCACTTTCCGTGCCAGCATGTCAGCCAAGGAACCCCTAAGCATCGGCCACAGAACCCCTAGAAAGAGATTCTTTGTGAAGCCGGTTCAAGAGCACACACTCAGTCCCTGTAAAATGCTAGGGAGCCTTTTTGAGCCCCACTCTCACGCTGCATGAACGGAGTGCCCATCCTGCCATACATCCTTGTGGCTGCACAATTGCAGGGTGAGTTAAATAGTGGTGGGCAAAGTGAATTTCAGGGACGCTTCCCTGCCATCACTGATCTACGCCCTGTGCATGTGACACATGTGTGGAAATGAAGGGGGGAGTGAGATCA
This sequence comes from Hemicordylus capensis, assembly GCF_027244095.1. Classification (NCBI taxonomy): domain Eukaryota; kingdom Metazoa; phylum Chordata; class Lepidosauria; order Squamata; family Cordylidae; genus Hemicordylus; species Hemicordylus capensis. Next base: position 424,152,216 of record NC_069658.1, read on the forward strand.
TGCCTCCAGTCCCCACCCATTCCAAAGACCTTGTGGGCTGAGTCTATGCACCTAGACTCGGCAACTATCGTCAGGGACTGGACTGCAATCATGTGGCGAGAGCCTATGCCTGCCTAAAGTGGGAGAAAAGCCTCAGCACTGGGAACTTGGCAGCAGTATTGCAGAAAGCTTGCTTTCTCACTTCTCTGAGTGTTCTGTTCATGGGTGGCAACTCTGTCCAGGGGAGTCGCATTGGGGTCTATAGGAAGCATCTTGGGCAGGGGAGGAGAACTGGCCACGCTTGATCAGGGTCTGGGTTCTAGAGCAGCCTGGACTACTCACTTTACTCCTCACATTGCTATCAGTCACTCAGTTGACATCATACAACTTTTGCATAATTTGAATATTTAAACTGTACTCGGGTGGGTGGGGGATTCCACAATCTGTGTCTGGTTGAATTTTTTTTTTTTTTAAAGCCCTGAAAGCCATCTAGACATAACCACACTACGTACTTGAACTGATTTAATGCTTCTTCCTAGGAATGGGGGCGGGGGAAGATGGAGGGATTAGAGCTCCCAAACAGAGCATCCTCAGGACTACAATCCCCAAGATCCTTTGGATGAAGCCATGGACGTTTTAAAACCCTCCAAGATAAGCTTATGAAGTAGACAGGACCTAAATCTCTGATGTGTAGACTGCAGATGCATACAAATGTTTACAACGAGTATATACACTGCAAATTATTTGTATGATCCAAACGTTTGAGCCCTGGGACATTATACTTTACTCTAGTTTCTGCCCCAACCTGAGAACACAGGCCCTCTCTTCTCTTTACCTCTGTTTCCCCTCCCACTTCAAGCCCATCAATTGTAAACGCTTTAAGAGCAGTAACAGCCCCATGATTAAGCTGTTCCCTGCACCACAGAACTCTTATCTCAGCAGGGGCTTTCTGGTGCTAACCCAGACAACAGTACATTTATAAAACAGGCAACCTTTTGAAACACTTTCCCCCCACCCCAGCTCACAAATGACAGAAGACAGCTGCTGCCTTGCCTCAGTAGCTGGGCCCACACAAAAAACTTACCTCACAACCCCCTTATCTTAGAGATGCTCAGCATGAGAATTGTGTGGTGCTACCCACAGCACTTAAAGGGACTTTCTTATACACACTAAACTCTGTAGGGGTTTCCCAGCCCCTGAACAGGTACTGCCATCAAGTAAGGGGGGGGAGGCAGCTCATTTATAACTTCACACCAGGCAGTCTTCGCCTCTCCTATGCATTTGCTGCTTCTGAGAACTGTCCATGCCCCAGTCGCAGCCATCACACTTTCTTTTGCTGTAGGACATGCTTATGGCAACAGGGTGGCCAGGACTGGGATGCCAGCTGGCTGCCACCAGGAACAACAGAGAAATGCAGGGGCAATGGTCATCTGAGAAGGTGGAGAAGTAACAAGGACTCCATGGGCCAGTCGGAGAGGTTCAGCAGGTCCCATGCGGTCTGCAAGCTTCTTAATAGAGAGCATTCCTTCTCTCTTCTTTGCTCCCTCCCTCGGAAATGGAAGGTGTCATGGTGGTCAAGGGTGTGGTGTTTCTGCTCCATCCATTTCTTGATCCAGGCCAGCTCTTGAATGGTGCTGAATTTTCTATTTAGTCCAGTCCTAGACTGGAGGTGGGCTAGACAAACAACCAGCAGCAGGAGAATAGAAAGGCACTTGCCTTTCTGTAATCAAGACTTTTATTAAACTATTAATTTTCTTAATTATACGCCACTGCCTGGCCCCTTGTGTGCCACAACTTTTTCCTCTGGATTCTGTACTGGCGACAAGAGTGGCTAGTGGTTAAAGTGTCAGACTCGAAATCCAAAGGGGTTTTCCACACAGGTTCTAATCCTGCTTGTGACAACTGCCTCGTTTTAGGGATGGGGCCGCAGCTCAGACCATCTGTTCTGCATGCAGAAGGTTCCAGGTTCAATCTCTAGCAATTCCAGGTAGGGCTTGGAAGGACTCCTACCTAAAACCTTGGAGAGATCCCTATCTGAGCTGCTTGAGGAGGTCTTGGATATGGCATTGAAGACCCCACAGCTGTTAATCTTGGGGGACTTTGGACTACTGCAATGCACTCTGTGTGGGGCTGCCCTTGAAGACTGTTCAGAAGCATCATCTGGTTCAAAATGCTGCTGCAAGGATGCTCATGGGTGAAAGTCATTTCATGAGTATCACCCACATCCTGCGGCAGCTTCATTGGTTACCGGTCCGCTTTCCAGGCTAGATTCAAGGTGGTGGTCTTGATCTTTAAAGCTCTACACAGCTTGGGGCCACGGTACCTGTCAGACCGCATTCACCCATATGAATCTGCCAGGGCCCTCCGCTCATCGTCTCAGGCTCTGCTCATGGCCCCGTCACTAACAGAGACCTGGCTGGTGGGGACTAGAGACAGGGCCTTTTTGGTTGTGGCTCTACCGCTTTGGAACTCCCTCCTTGAAGAGCTTCGCCATGCTCCCCTCAGTGTTTTTAAAACAACAACTTAAAACATACCTTTTTAAGGAGGCTTTTTAATGTTCAATTTTTGGTTATATCTGGTAGATTCTTTAGCTTTTTATAATTTTCAGATTTTAGCTTTTAAAATAACTTTTAATTTGAACCTAATAATGAGTGTAGTTTTAACCTGACTTTTAACTTGTTTGTTAATTTTATTACTTTTATTGTGTCTTGTATCTATTTTATGGTTGTGAGGCACCCTGAGCAGTAGTGCGCTGGAGGGGCGGGGTATAAATATTTTAAATGAATGAATAAATAATAATAATAAATTAAATAAGAGCTGCTGCCAGTCCATACAGACAATACTGAGCTAGATGGACCAATGGTCTAACTCAGTACAAGGCAGCTTAGGAACATAAGATCATAGGAAGCTGCCATATATTGAGTCAGACCCTTAGTCTATCTAGCTCAGTATTGTCTGCACAGACTGGCAGCGGCTTCTCCAAGAATGCAGGCAAGTGTCTCTCTCAGCCCTATCTTGGAGATGCCAGGGAAGGAACTTGGAACCTAGATGATCTTCCCAGAACAGCTCCATCCCCTAAGGGGAATCTCTTACAGCGCTCACACTTCTAATCTCCCTTTCATAAGCAACCAGGGCAGACCCTGCTTAGCTAAGGGGACAAGTCATGCTTGCTTCCACAAGATCAGCTCTCTTCCTATGTTCCTAAGTGGGGCTGCCTCTAAAGATGGTTCTGACACTTCAGCTGGTGCAAAATACCACCACACGGATGCTCATGGAAATGACACAATAATGTGGAGCTGAACCTTGTCCTGATTACATTGGCCATCTGCTTGTTCCTGGGCCCTATTTGAAGTGCTGGTTTTGACCTTTAAAGTCCTGCCTGGAACTTGGTTACCTTGAGGATAACCTTCATCCATACAAGCCTCCCAGGCTCTTGCCATTTGCCTTTTAAGCCCTCATCTCTGGCCCACCTCTGACACACATTTGGCTGGTGGGTACCAGACACAGGGTGGTGGTGTTGTTTTTTGGCAGCACGGAAGTAACTTGCCCAGGGAGCAAGAGGTTGCTGGTTCGAATCCCTGCTGGTGTGTTTCCCAGACTATGGGAAAATCCTATATTGGATAGCAGCGATATAGGAAGATGCTGAAAGGCATCCAGGGGCGTATGTAGGGGAGACAGGGCCCATGTGTGCACCTCTCCTTGGCAGCCCCTAGGAGTGAGGGAAATAATGAAGAAAATAGGGAGGGGTGGATCTGGGAGCCCCTCAGAAGTTGGGGTCCCCGGTTTCTTTGAACCCATCTGCTCAACTATAGCTACACCCCTGAAGGCATCATCTCATACTGCATGGAAGGTGGCAATGATAAACCCCTCCTGTATTCTACCAAAGAAAACTACAGGGCTCTGTGGTCACCTGGAGGTTTTACAGACAGGGATTTTACTTCGAATCCCCTCCGGATTGGAATGTGCCAGTCCACATATTAGTTTTATTTACCCCAACGTTTCTGCAGGCTATCAGGGAAGAGTATGCACCCAGCTCTGCTCCCCCCCCCCCCGAATTACTGTTAAGAATTACTGTGCATTCTTGCTTGGCCCGAATTATTTCCGGGGTAAAAAAATCCTCTATTTGCGGCAGGTTTTTTGTTTTTTAAAAAAAAGAGTTTTCTGGTATTCCCTGCAGCTTCTCCCGAGATGTGTGGAGGGGCCATAGTAGTAATTTGGCTTCCCCCCCAAAAAAACTCAATGAAGGGGAGTTTGACAGCTGTGCTGGGTATGGTCAAGTCTGCTCTGAGTGATTTGTAATTGTGAGCGCTGGAGGCGGGGCGGGGGGGGGAGACACAGAGTTCAGTTTGGGTGCCGGCTATCATTACTTCCCATCTCCCAAGCACTGAGCAAAACACCGTCTGAATCAAACTGAAAGCCAAGCGAGGGGGCTGGAAAGCGGGGGGAAGCGCCCTCTCCCACCTCAGAGGATTTGCTGCCACCGCTGCCGGACCACCGCGGAGCAAGAGGAGGAGGAGGGGAGATAAAATAACAATCCAGGCCGGGAGGGGGGCTGTCTCCTCTTCCATCTCCTCCTCAGTGCAGCAAACATGTAGAGCCGGGGTGGGGGTGGGGGAGCAGCCGAAGCGCATCCCTTAAGTGGCCACCATCTTCATAAACACCTCACACACTGACCAACCCCGAGAGGGGAGGGAGGAGAAGGGGGAGCCTCCTCAGTCGTGGCTGGGTTCTTCTCTTTCCCCACAGCCGCCGTTGCCACCTCCCTCTGTGTACGCGATCGGGGCGGGGCAGGGAGGGGATCGCTTGGCCACGGTGAGTCGGTACCAAGGAGGGAGGGGGAGAGAGAGGGAGGGAGGGAGAGAGAGAGAAGGAGCCTGCGTGAATGCAAGTGTTGCTCTCACTCCCTTTGTCAAACTAACTCCCCCCGCCCCCGGAAAGAAAAAGTCTCTGTTTGTGATTGGTTGGATTAAAAACCCGGAGCAAGCTGTGGAACACGCATGGAAAAAGATCTGCAGGGATTGTGAAGAGGAGCCAAGCCTATGTGAACTGTCCAGTTAATTCCCCAAATTAAACATCTGCAAATCTGCTGCAAAGCAGATTCACTCTTCAGATACCCCACAGCATGTGAGAATAACTCCCAGGAGTCGACACCGACTTGACGGCACAACTTTATCTTTACCTCTACCTCATCTCAGCAATTCGCTAAGCAATTCTTAGTGAGACATCCACTAAGCCACTTTTCTTTGTGCTTTTAGGCAGGCAGGGAAAACCCATCTCTTTTGAAATGGGTTTAATTTACTGCTTTTTAACTGATGTTTTAACTAACTTGCCGTTATTCTGTTTTTACAGTTTTATATTACATTTAAACTTTTATTTAAAACATCTGTTTTTATGATAGTGAAAACTAGCATGGCCAGCGTGGTGTGGTGGTTAGAGTGCTGGACTAGGAGCGGGGAGACCCGAGTTCAAATCCCCATTCAGCCATGAAACTAGCTGGGTGACTCTGGGCCAGTCACTTCTCTCTCAGCCTAACCTACTTCACAGGGTTGTTGTGAGGAGAAACTCAAGTATGTAGTACACCGCTCTGGGCTCCATGGAGGAAGAGTGGGCTATAAATGCAAATAAATAAAATAAATAAACCAAAAGCTTCCAATTGCTGATTTTAGCTAGTGCTCTCTGATTGGTTGCTATTCTTCTGTTTTCATTGGCCCACATATTCCACACCATAATGCTGGTGGTTCTGAGCCACCCATGCACCAGCAGCAGTCTTCCACAAGAGCACAAATACATAAAGTAGCATATCTTCAATTTGGGAGCCCAACTTTACATTATTTCCAATGTATTTCCAACTTGCTTCAGAAGTGCAAGTGTGCTACCGTAAACATTTGCACTCTTGTGTAAAGGTGCACACCTGGCACTTCCTTAGGAGCTTGTAAGAGCCCTGGTGACTCAGAACTACTCACATTATGCTGTGGAACATGTTGCCCACTGCTTTTATCCTGCGTTCCAGTAGAGGTCACCTGGCATTCCATGTATATGTCCATCCATGTGTCCTTGCGTTCGTGCGTTTGCCCCCCACATCAACTTTGCAATGCCTGGACCAATATGAACCAAATCGGGTATCGTTGTATGGACATAGGGAGACCTCAACAGTATAGTTTGTGATGATGTCATCCAGCCCAATTAAAGATGGAGGACATAAAATCTTTTGAGGCACTTGTGGACCGCCTAACCAATTTGAACCAAATTTGGTACTGTTGTAGTGAGTGACACACAGGAACACCTCAACAGGGTGATTTGTGATGATGTCATCCACCCCAATCCAAGATGGCATATGCATGTACATTTAAGGCCCAACTGGGCTAACGTGTGGACTGCTTAGCTGATCTGAACCAAATTTGCTACAGGTACAGGCACAAATAGGGACGGCTCAAGGGTGTAGTTTGTAATGATGTCATCCACCCTGATTCAAGATGGCAGACGTGAACATTTGAGGTGCAAATGGGAACCAATATGAACCAAATTTGGTACAGTTGTAGAGACACATAGGGACACCTCAAACACATCATTCGTGATGATGTCATCCATCCCAATTCAAGATGGTGGATGCATGAATATTTGAGGTGCAAGTAGGCTAACTTGTGAACTGCCTAACCAATTTGGACCAAATTTGTCCACTAGTAGGGATAGTGAAAGGAAAGTAGTCAGATTAGTTCTTACTAGAACAACTTGTTATACTGTGATTTTATCTGTTTCAGTTTATTGTTGTTGGCCCTCCTGGGGGAACATGTCCTAAAGAGCAGGGTATTAATATTTTATATAAATACATTTAAAATGGCCAACAGAGGGGTGGGGGGTTATAGGACATTCTGGGGGACCCTGCAGTTCCTTGGAAGCTTATCAGGCTTCCTCAGTTCCAAAATCAGGGAGCTTTCCAAATCAGACTGCCCACCAACATTGTTCTCCCTCCACCCCGGAATGTGCATACACAGAGCAGGGGTGGCTGAGCTAATGTCCCCCATGAACTTTGTGCACCCTAGAACCTGCAGAGATTCCATGGGAGACAAGATAATGTGGCCAATAATTCCAGAACGCAGGAAGTTTGAGCACCACAGCTTGAGTACCTAATGGGCATGAACATATACAAAACTGGGCATCTTGCCACAAAATGTCAACTGCCCTTTCCATGCAGAGCAGCCTAGGCATTTCTTTATCTGGTTTCATACATTTTTGCAAGGCTTGAGTTTCATCCGTAAGTGCAGCGGGGCGGCAAGATGTGCTCTCTGAACAGACAAGCTTTACCAAACACTCTCAACTGCACATTACGCAGCAATTTCTGCTCCCGGGGCATATTACAATTTGGCAAGCAGTTTAGAGATCGGCTCTGGCCTCTTTGCGAGGGAAAATGTAGCAAATGTGAGCCTTGATCTCCAGATAATCTATTCCTGGGGTGGAGGCTAAGCCTTTGCCTGCCAAAGCTCAGCTGACAAGCAGCTATTTAGAAAGCCACAATGAAGGCTTGGGGAGGGAATCCCGGTCGGAAAGTGGCAGATCAAGGCAGGGAGACAAGCAGCCCAGCACAGCTCAAATTTCCGGCTGCTCCTGTTTATCAATGGATGCACTCAGGAGATGCCACAGGACAAAGATCTATAAAAAGCAGAAGTCATCGTATTCCAATGGGAAGGATCCTACCATGTTTAGAAAGGCTTTGAGGCTTACAGCTGGTCCAGAGTCTCTCAGTACACAAGAGTTCTCAGAGGATGAGGCAGGCCTCTCCATGGAAGGAGATAAGCAATTGGTGGTAGCAGCGTCAGGAACTTCTCTTGCCCCCACCCCCACTTCAGTTTTGACTGTAACTCTACCATGTATTTTATAGGGATGTTTGCCCTTTGGGGTCCCTCTCTTAGTTTCCCTTAGGAAGCCTTCAACACCACAGCAAGGACTTGAATTTGCTATTCCTCTAAAGGAACGGTTGGGGGTTTTCCAACTATGGCAGGTCTGCTGTCCAAAGTGGGGTGGGGTGGGGAACTTAGGCAGAGAAGAAAACCGGCATTTCAAAGGCAGGACTCAGCCCAGCATAAGCAGAATCTGCTGTTGAGAAACTAGCAAAAGAAGCATTAAATAAGAAACGTCAAGCCCTTGAGAGCTGGGAAGAATAATGGTAGGGCTGGAGAGCCGCAAACAGTGAATTCTTCTTGTGGCTGGCCTCATACCCTGCCAAGGGCCCCACAGCTCCCAGGGAAGCTAATCAGAACCATGTGTGCACGTGAGTGGCAGGAGGCAGCAGCCTCTAGTCAACTAACCTACAGGAGGAAACTTGATTAGAAATCCGATTGGGGCTGACTTTCCACAAAGAGCACATGAGAGGACCTCAGAGCTGCACTAGGTGGATAGGGCCAGTTGCTCACCCCCTGCTCGATAAAGAGAATCACCACTTTAAAAAGGTGCCTCTTTGCTGAGTTAGCAGGGGACTTTGCCCTGTGCAACCAGAGGAAAGCCAAGTGTGTCCTGGAATGCATGGGGCAATAGCAGTGGCCAAGGCGCCTCAGCAGTGTTTTGCATGAGATTATGAGAGTGCTGGCCTCAAGCTTCTCCATCATGGCACTCTAGGCTAACACTCTATTGGCCTGTATGTAATTCTGTTCCTTTGATCCTTTTCAAAGGAGGAGTGGGAGTTTGGAGCAGAGGAAGAGGATGCTGCCATTACATGATATTACAAAGTCATTACAAAACACAGAATGTGCAGGCAAATGGCAGAGTGGGTCAGGTCCAGAGATGACTCACATAATCCAAATGGCCTTTTTGCCACCACTGAGTCGGGCACAACCCTCTGCATCTGCGTTTTCACGAATGATTGTAAAAAGGACTTTTGAGTTTCTCTGTGCCACTTGTGAATAGTGCACTTGTGAACGTACACTCTGGGACTCCTAAGCCACATATGCCACTCTTTGAGTACCTACATGGGGCTCTTTGTTAATATGATTCACAGTAAATAAAAACACAAGGAGTCCAAAATGGATGCTCTCAAAAGCAATACCAAGTTGTATTTCAAGTTTCAAATGGTCTACCAGTTAGATGATACAGTGAACTAAAGAAATATGCATGTTGGCTTCTCTTGATATGTTTTTGATAGCAACTGCTTTCTAACATAAGCAGCATAAAAAACCAGGTAAGGAGCCAGCTGAAAGATGTGAGCCTTGGAGTTCTGCTTGAAAATTAAATTCCGCACATCCACCGAACACTGATAAACTCCCTAAAGACATCCAAGAGCAGAAGTCGCATTAAAAAGGGGTTGGAACACAAAACTAACAACACGTAAATAGTCATCAAACTGTTTTGGTGGCAATGAGTAACAACCTAAATAAAAGGGGCATAGAGTGAGCTACACTTGATTTCTCTAGATATCATGAGCTGTTTTGCTAGTCAAAATATTGATCAGTCGTGTTTTTCTGTGTGTACATTATATGCATGTACATTTGTGTGTGATGCGGCTCTTGGTACTTTGGTAAAAAACAGAAAATGGCTCTGCTTTGAAAGGTTGAAGACCCCTGAAGAAGTGCAGTCAAATGAACTTTTTAGGTGATGTAAGCTTTCAGGGCTGCACAGCTTTGGCCCTCCTGCAGATGTTGGCTTACAACTCCCATGATCCCTAACTATTGGCCACTGTGGCTAGGGATTCTGGGAACTGTAGTCCCAAAACAGTTGGAGGGCCAGAGTTGTGCAGCCTTGCTTCTACATTGTCTTTATAAGCGGATTCAAGCATGAATCAATATGAGCCTTGTGTTTGAAAATGGCACTGATACATTATAGCAGGGATTAATGTATGTCTGGGTGTCCAGCACGGATACATAAAATTCTTAACTAACACTGAATGGATGGATGCCAATGCAATAATAGCCAAGTTCAGCAATTTCAAAGTTGTAATTAATATTGTTCCGTTGATTATAACAGGGAATTGTGCAAGAGGGCACATACATATCCTTTACTGATTTCATATTTCAATAAAAAAAAGTATTTCCACATAAAACTTTGAATTTGTTTCAGGATAACAATTAAAGCTTATGAAGTGTCTTTATTAACCCCCCTCCCATCAAATATTTCAGTTCAATTACTTGGCTACTTAAAAAAACTTTCAAGACAGAAAGGCTACACACAAAAGCAGCCCTACCCAGGTTAGGGAAACCCTATCTGGGTAGAGCTGCTCACGTGCAGAGCAGGGATCGATGCCGATCCTGGTGCTGCCTCCTCTGCCGGTCCGGGTTTTGTACCCAGGCTTTTACCTGGGTGAGGGAACTCCGTGCTTTATTGTTTTATATATTTCTATATTATATTTCTTCTTATTTTCAGATGCCTCCCTGGGAGAAGTTTCTCAAGGGTGGCTTAGAATTTTTTTCAGATAAATAAAATAAAAATTTCCCTCATGCTCTTTAATTACAGTTCCCAGGATTCTTTGGGGGAAAGTCATGGCAGTTAAATGGGAATAAAACGGCTATGTTCGCAGTGCAGATAGGGCCTTTGCTGTTTTTGCTGCCACAGACTAACTAGGATATGAAGCTCTAGCAACTCTCTTTTTGCTGCAGCCAATCACAGCCATGGAGGAGTTGCAGGGAAGTGAGCCAACTGCTCCGATCTATCCGCAAGGACCATGAATGGCTCTTCTGGCTGAGTCAGCCTTTTTCCTCACTTGAAGGGGGAGAGAGAAACAATCCATGTGCATTTGCATGAGGAGATAATGACGGAAACTTGTAGCTGGGCAAAAGCATTTCGAGAGCCTGAGCAACAACAAAGAGCATTTCCAGAGGTAGACACCAAACCAAGAACTGAGCACATTTTCCATGGGTAGTAAACAACAACATCAACAACAGTAAAGGCAACCAAAAAGAAGAGGACTGAGGAGGGAGACTGCCTGCTCTGGATCAGAGGGGAAAAGGAAATCCTTGCAGGCAGTTGATGTGAAAGAGAAAAGAAAGCTCAAGAATGAGAAAAATGTCAACTATCAAGAACTGCAGACCTTCCCACTATCAATATATTATAATGACTGGTTCTATCAGGGCGGCTCATGGCCCCAGCACAAGAGGTATATTGATCCAAAAGGAAAAGTGGGCTTAGTTTAAAAACATTTATATCTGATAAAAACAGTCATTTTTAAAACAGTAATTATAAGATTGCCATCAATGATTGCCATCACACGATCGGTGTGTAGAGCCTAATAGGGTTCTGTGGGAAGAGTGGGTCAAGCCCGCTCTCCCCGCACACAATCAGAGGGCTAGCCCTGGGTGGCCGGATCAGCTGCCCACAGGATTATTGATTCTGTCGCGGAGCCGGTTGGGGCCGCAGGGAACAGGGGCCACCCGGCCCCCTGGAGTCCCAGAACGCCCTGTGTGAGTGTGCGGGGCATTCTGGGCAGACCCCTGACACCAGGAGGCTTGTTTTAGCTTCCCAGTTGGTGGGTCTCCTCGTGAGTCACCACAGCACAGAGCCACGCGGTGGCAACTCATGGTCACATAAACAGGGTTAGCGGAACACTCACTCCACTAACCTCATTTTAGGGAAGGGGTATTTAGGCGGGCTAGCCACCGCTGAACCTCCAGGCTGTGGTTCTCACGACTGCTCGAAGGTCATGAGAATAGCCCCAATATCTGCCAAGATAATTTTCCCCCTCAAACACTCATTGGGGCGATTCTCACGATCATCAAAAATCGGGCTAGCAGAGCCTAGCCCGATTTTTGTTGGTCGTAAGAACCACCGGGTTCGCAGCCAAGCCCGGTGGTTCTCGAGCGGGTAACCCGCTCGAGAACCCCTTCTAAAAAGCAGGTTTGTGGAGTGAGCGCTCCAGCAAACCTGTTTTTTAGGATCGTGAGTAGCTGCGGCGTGCCTCGCGGCGCACCTACTCACAAGTAGACCCCCAACTGGGGGTCTCCCCAGTATGCCCTGCGTGCTCGCACAGGGCATACTGGGGCTTGCAGGGGCCGTGCAGCCCCCACTCCCCCCACCCCCCGCCGGCTCCGTCACAGGCCAGCCATCATGTGGGTGGCCAATCCGGCCGCCCAGGGCTCCCTGCCCGCTCGTGAGCTCCCTGCCCGCTCTTCCCGCTCACTGCCCCAAACCAGGTCTCACTGATCGTGAGACCCAGTCCACTGGCTGTCATCTTAACACAGCGTACATGCTTCAAACATTGTGCATGCAGCCCTAGCCCCTGTGCTTCCAGAATGTGGGCACTCTTGTGCAAGAGCACAACTATTTTGGAGAGCACAGCTATTTTGTTCTGCTAGTCCAGAAACACACCCCTCAGGGTCAGGGATGGTTTCCTGTCTAACAGAGCATTTCTGAAGCACCAGGAGAGCTCTGAGGTAATTGCGCTCTTGCGCAAGCGTGCCCATGTTTCAGAAGTGCAGGGATGAGTGCAGAGGCCCACATTGCATGCAGAGTGTTTGAAGCATGCATGCAGCATTGCTCGGAATGCAGCATTACTATGAATGCCAACTAAGGCTATACTACACTGATGTGCAAATACCTGCACAGTGTAGTGATGGCCCCTTTGGCATTAATACAGTCACCATCCTTCAAGCATTTGCACAACCAACAAGAAAAACAGGACCGCTGAGCGATCCCTTGGCCACTCGAGTAATTTTGCTGGTCTGAAGAAAAGATGGCGCAGTGGGAGCACCCTCTCCTAGGCAGCTGCTCTATTACAACGAATCAGACCACTGGTCTACCTAGCACAGTGCTGTCTACACCGACTGGCGTTGGCTCTCCAGGGCTTGAGGCAGGAGTCTTTCCCAGCTCTAACGGGAGGTGCCAAGGACTGAATCTGGGTCCTCCTGCATGCAAAGAGGGTACTCCAGCCTTGAGCCACAGCCCCTTGGAACTGATATAACCTATGGGGCCTGGTGACTGCAAAGAGATTCTGTGGTAAATCTCAGAGAAGAAGGTTTTAGTTGGGACCACAGAACTGCTGTGTCCAAAGAGGCGGTCAAACTCCCTTAGGTGAACAGATTTGTGATAGGGACTGGTTAAGCTGGTAGATAAGTGGGTGGGTTGGGACTGGTAGGACTAGTAGATAAGTGGGTACTGGTAGATAAGTGGGGATGGAGCTGCTCTGGGAAGAGCATCTAGGTTCCCAGTAACTTCCCTGGCAGCATCTCCAAGATAGGGCTGAGAGAGATTCCTGCCTGTAACCTTGGAGAAGCCACTGCCAGTCTGTGTAGACAATACTGAGCTAGATGGACCAATGGTCTGACTCAGTATATGGCAGCTTCCTGTGTTCCTAAGCTGAGGGATGGGGACTGGCGCCAGATTGCCCAGCAGCCCCAGGTCATGACTCACAGAGGATTTGAACCCAGATCGCCCTCTTCTATGTCCACCACTATTCATTACACCACACTGGCTTGTTTTCAGGAGCATGACACCTTGGTGCCCTTGGATTCTGAAGATTTTTTATTTTTTATTTTTACAAGTAGATGATCAGTCTGGTGGAGGATGCAGTCAGAATGTGCTGGATACTGAAGGAAGGAGGACGATGGTAGCATTTTGCTGCTGTTTCTCGAGTCACTCAACTACCAAGACCGCCTAAGATAGCAGAGGGTTCATCTGATAGAGCAGTGGCAGTCGGTGATGGTGAGAGGTACCTTTTAAAAAATTGCTGTCTATAGTATAGTAGACTCTATACCACCTGCCCACACAAATGGCCGCCATGCATGCGCAGGGGCCAGATGAGTGCAGTAGGCGGGGACAGCCGCGGATGTGATGCTGGGCGGGGTGCCCCTGCTCCTGGTGGCTTCCAGGTGCCGCCAGTATAGAAGGTAATAGTTTTAAAGGTACTTCTCGCTGCCCAGCTCCCCTCAGCACTGCCCTCAGTGGACACCACTGTGCTAGAGTCACCAAGCAGCTGATCATCTAGACTGGAGAGAAGAGGAGGCTGCTGAGTTATCTTACTTAATGTTTTATGGCTGCAGCTCTCTTTTGCCACATCTTTTAAGACAACGGCAAATGTCATGAAGAAAATAATTCCTTCATATAGATTCCACAGGACATGGAGATGATACTGCCACAAATTCATGGCCTCCTGAACCGTCTGAATAAAGCACCCTCAAGCCTTAAATGAAATTTTAAAATATGCCTTTAACTAGGGCAGTCCAAGACATTTTGCTGTCTGAGGTGAAGGACAATATGATGCTCCTCCCATCTGTGGGCGTGCGCCTAGCATGGCCATGTTGCTGAGGCAATGGTGGCAGCATGCAGGAATCTCTGACTATGCTACCAAGCCAGGCAGCAGTGGCAGGGTTATTCCTAGCAGTGGCAGGGTTATTCCTGGGGAGGAAGAGGGAAAAACAAATAGCAAGCCCCAGTGGGGTGATGAAAGGCAGCGGCAGAGGGTGACAGGGAGACCCTGGAGACCTGCAGTGGGATTGACCTTGGAGACCTTGCTGCCCCTGGGCTCCTCCTCACATCCACACCTGAGGCGACCATGTCGTCCTGCCTCATAGGAGGGCCACCCCACTTTTAACTTAAATAAGTAGCCATGCAAACTTGTTTCAGTTCACTATCTTCACTGCCTTACTTTGTCAACAGTAACATTATACTGAACTTGAACCCAAGAGTTATGCCATGTCCTCCTCCCCTTTTTAGGCCTGATACTGAATGTATCCCTCACCCCATCAAAATTCTTCACAGCAGCTGCACTATATTATAGGGTTATTCAGATGTTACATTGTATATGTGCACATGTGTCCATGTGAATGAATGTACAGGCATTTAAAAGTGAATCTGATGACTGGACCCTGCAACATATATTGGGCATACTGCAGTATGTACATTAAACATGTAACTTATACACTATAGATCAACAATCAGTACATAGATTGCACATGATGTGGTATGCACATACAAAAAGCCTTTATGACAGATGAATTCAATTCAATAATTAAAACATGCATGAACATTCCATGACAGCAGTAGGAGCTCAGCCAGTAGGAAAGCCAGAGCTTGCAAGTGACAGGCAACCAACAATGTATTCAGAGCAGGCTACTGAAATGATGTGTCCATAATAATCTATGGTGCCTTTATGCTCTGGAGTAAAGAGCAGTCTTTCTAAAATAACTGACATTACTCAGAAATAAGGGACATCTGGCAACCTTACTCCAGGGCATCAGTAACTCCTTTTGAAGGAAGGGTGGTTAATCTGACAGCCTCATCCCACCTGTAAAACCTGATTTACAAGCTGCTCTCACCTTCAGTAGGAGTTAACTCTTACCCTTCTGAACCTAGAGGGATATGGAAGGAATACAATCTCCTTTTAGGCTACTCACTTAAAACGGCAGAAGCTCAGAGCCAAGTTATTTTATGATAGAAATCGGGGAGCGGGGCAGGGGCGTAGCAAGGTTGGAGTGGTCCCAGAGACAAGATTTTAAAATGCCCCCACCCCCACTGAAGCTCAGCTCATGAAGCAAAGAAATCTTAAATGAGGCTGAATAGTGGTTTTGTAAATTGTGTGGACGATGCAAGTCATTTCATGGTACTAGAGAAAGGTTCTGGTAGCTCCGGGTCTTAACACTCACATCAATTCTGGAGGATGAATACAATTGAAGGAAGCCCGGGTGGGTGCGCAGCTGGAGGAGTCAGTCATGTGACTTGCCTCTGGGGGGGCCCCCAAGGCAGTGGGCCCCCAGACAACTGTCTCCCTTTGCCCTACTATAGTTACGCCCCTGGAGCGGGGCGGGGGGGCAGGAATCTTAAATCCAGACTCCTCTTCTTTTCAGGTAAATACAAGTATAATCTGTAATTAACCTCTATTTTTTAAAGGGGATCATCTTAAATTCAGGATCATCTTCTATTCTGGTAAATACAGTATATAAGAGACACTGAGCTGGCAAGTGCTTCATGTCTTTTTACTCTCTCTTCCTTGTAATCTAGATACATAAAGCGGCCTGGGCCTCACTGCCTCACTCACAGACACGATATTCCCAGGCCAAACCACAAAAGATAGAAACATGCTGTTTTCACTGGTAGGTTCCAGGCCTCACTCAGAGTACCAAAAAGAAAAAAGAAAGGAAGAAAATCAAAGAAAAATTCATTACTGTCCTGGAAAACGTGGAAAATCTCTCCCATTGGAAAAGCACTGGTTAGGGTTCAAACAAACTTTGGCAGTTTTCTCAGACACTTTTGTTCACAGAAAGTCCGGAGTTTGCTTCCAAACTGCAAGCCGTTTTGCTAGTATGGAATATAACAACATTGTCTGTGACATGGTATCACTGCGCTGTGCATTTCTCTACCCCACATCACTGACCACTGTGGCCATCTGACAGCCAAACAAGCAAAAAAAAAGGGGGGGGGGAGCTGAAGCTCAAGCAGGTGTCAAACGAGAATTTATCAATACAAATGAATTGCTCAACACAACAAGAATCTTCTTCGGGGGTGGCGATGGAAAGTTCTATGAGAAGAAGGAAGGAACGTCCTTAGAGTTCTAGTACATGCAGCATGTGCTTGGTGCATCTTGCTACTTTCCCCACCCTCTGATGGACTTCATCTCTGCACTACAACACACTGGCAAAGTGGTGCTCTGTAAACATAAAGTTGCTTGAGAAACATGGGGCTGCTGACTTCCATGAACACTTCCTGTTTCACAAGCCAAGACAAAGGAGAAATCATACACACTCTTTTGTTTCCATCTGCAGGTTAGAACGTCAAGCCCGCCAGCACTGTAGCCTCTGAAACCTAAAAAAATCCACGTTAGGCACACATTTAAAACATACAGGGGCCTTTCACACGATCACACACGGGTGAGCATGTGGGTGAGTGGGGAAAAGGCAAAGATAAACCTACCTTCCCCGCAGATGATCCAGACTGGCGCCAGCCACACTGCTCCACTGCACACATGGTCGCCATGGTGGCGACCAGTGTGGCATTCCAGAGCCTGGGAAAATCCCACAATGCACTGCACGATGAGCGTGGTGCTTTGGGAGATTGCCCTGGGAGACTGGTGCTCTGTGTCAGCATGGGTTGCAAGTATAGCCCGTGCTGGCACACGATCCCAGAGCCTGGGTTACCATTACACTCACTGTGTTAACCCAGGCTAAGAGCCAGGCTTCAGCACTGGGTCTGGAACCGCAGCACTGCCATGATCCATGTGAATCCCGGCGGTTCTCACGGGCATCCAAGCTCAGGCTTGGCTGCTTAAGCCTGGGCTTAGCTGCTCGTGAGAACAGCCTCACAGCTATACGGTTAGTCAGTCCTTACTCGATATATGCATTTCTTGTCTGTTGCTTAGAAAGTAACTCCCCACCAATCCCAGTGCACGAAATGGTAAACAGTTGCATATTCATCTTCATACACCCTTAAGTATCCTTAATATGCTATGAGAATTTCCCAATTTTTGGACAAACTCAGGAGAGGTAAAAATCGGGTTCTTTTTGAAAGAGGTAAAAATTGGGTTCTTTTTGCAAGAGGTAAAAATCAGGTTCTTTTTGCAACATTACTCTGAGTTACTAGGGAAGCGAGTGTGGTATAGTGGTTAGACTAGGACTGGGGAGCCCGGACTTCAAATCCCTGTGCAGCCATGAAACACACACTGGATGATTCCCAGCCTAAGCTATCTTATAGGATTATTGGGAGGACAAACATAACCACATACACTGCTCTGGGCTCCTTGGAAGAAGAGCAGGATATAATGGTAGTAAATAAATACATAAGCTGAGTATGGAAGATGGGAACCTCTTTGTTGAATGGGCTTCTAAGATTGACTTTTCACAGTCTCGGATATGTCCACATTGCTAAGGCTGGGTGATCATCTTCTCCCCAATCACCAAGGCCTTAAGTTTTAACATGAGGCAGGACCAGAGGAGCTCTCTCTTTTGTGCTGGATTCTACCTGATGCTACCATAAGACACACATGGTTTGACTAGAGCTGTATACAGACAGGCAGCCCAGAAACTATGCAGCCAATGCCATTTTGGCATGGTATTTTATATACCTTGAGCAAGGTTCTCTAGGAACTGCCCAGACTGCTTGGTTACATACCTGTGACAGTTCCTGTCACAAAACTAACCCCTTCTCCACCAATGATAATGTTCTGCCATTTTATGAACATCCTTTCACTCTCTCTCCACCGCCGCCCCCCCCCCCCCCCGCCACTTTGAAAAGCTTCATAAGGGAAAGAGATTGAACTTTTTGAAAGGCTGTATAAACAATTTTGCATATGGTGATCTAGCACAGAAGAACTTGGTCTCTAAAAAACAAATTCAAAACTTTAAAAGTTCATTAAATACCATGGAAAATAGGAGGAAGGCTTATGTCACATATTCCTGACGCTTTCACAAGCACTATCCAGGCACACTCTCACAACCACATTCCACAATGGGGCATTCTGATCATCTGGAAAGGCTGATCATCTGATCGCCTAGAAAGGCTCCAAGCCAGAAGCTATTCCAACAGAGAGCAGCCTAATCTGCATTGGCTGATGGCATCTCAAAATACAGACCAGTCTCTTTTATGGCAACAAAATATGCACTACAGTATTCCAAGCTGCCTTCAGCCCTTGTCATTCCCCAAGTGAACTTCCAGCCCACCCACCCCCACATAATCATATCAAAGCCCATGAAATATTGGCAGACTGGCTCTAAAGGGGAGCCCATAGCAGGCAGGTTAACCAAGGAATGACCAGACACAAGCAAGGAAAAGCTCCCACTCAAGTTAAAAGGATTCCCTTATGTCATTGCAATGAATTCATAACCCTTCTTCTTGCTGTCCAGGAGACAGGGAAGCAGTCTGTGTTCATTTTGGGCTCCCCACCAACAGCAGCCAGGATCTGGGAATTTGCGCAAACATACACACACACACACACACACACACACACACACACTGGATTGATCCTCAAGGGAGAGAATTAACACATCTGAGCCACTCAACCTACAGATAACAAAGCCTGAAGGTTAACAAAAGGGAAAGAACAAACAAGGGTTGAGGAGAAGCTCATCAAGGTCTCATATGCACCACTGTGTTTTGACAGGCGTGGCAGCAAAACTGGTGGTATACCACTGGCATTAAATCCAATGGGAAATGCAATAGGCAATCGAGCGCAATGGTAATTATTAGGAAGAATCATAACAACTACCAGACAGAGAGTATGTGCGTGCACACACATGTATGAGAGAGAGAGAGAGAGGGAGGGAGGAGGGAGGGAGGACGGACCAACATAAAAACTGTCAGGTAAACACATCTTAAGACTCTCTCTAGGCACTAACTCCTTTATGAGACAATAGCCACAACCTGCATCTCCAGAGGAATATTACTAATATGATTAGTACTCAAGATTTGCAAAGAATATTGCAAATGACAGTTTTACTGCTGTGAATTAGGAGATGTGAGTACTCCACCAATTCACTCCACACACACTCCTGGTTAGCAAGTCACACTTAAGCAGGGCACAGCTTATAATCTGAGCAAAAACGGAGGGGTTAGCAACACTGGCACTGTTCATGGACTTACTCTCTCAGCCCAAAAGTTCTTTACTTCCCTTCCCCTCGTGTGAATGGTGGCAGAGGTTGACCCCTTATAGGGATTTGGGGACTGGTTCGTGGTTGAACCGGCTCAACCTCAAAGCGGCTCAGATCAAAGGCTCAACTGCGAGTCAGATATTAAGTTAAATACTACTCAGAAAAGAGAGGTGTCAAGGACAGGCTGAAGGGAATAAGAAAGGGAATTCCAGGCCCGAGCAGCAACCGGAGAGTAATGAGACAGAGGCTTTGGGAGCAAAGTAGGATGGTATATGGTAGAACAGGATGAGTAAAGATCATAGGAAGGGGATATAATTTATTTTTACATTTATAATTGGCTGTTCTTCCAAGGAGGCCAGAGTGGTGTACATAGTTTATGTTTACCCCACAACAACCCTGTGAGCTAATTTAATCTAAATAGGACTACTCAGGAGTAATCTAGTCTGGATGTCAACCAGTGTTAGTAATATTAGTATGCTGACATAATGTTAATTTTAGTACAAATTAAGATAAAAAATGAGGAGTTGCTGTCCCCCCCACAGTATCACATACATATCACATATCTGTCAGGGGAAAACTGGTTCTTCTGGTAGTTTGCAGAAGTTGGCTGTGCCTTGTTACCTCACAAATTCACCACTGTTTTGCACTGTTCTTTAGACTTAACACCCACTGCAACTTTTAAAATATATATACCTGAGCTGGGGTAGGCCATGGAGATCTTTTTTAGAAGTGGCGGGGAGGGGGGACACGTAGTTTTGCTGGATGCTGGATGCAGAAGGGAATGGGAGACCACTAGCTCTGAGGAGGGGCATCACAGAGTCCATTTAAATACTTGGACATCTGAAGCATGTGCCAAAGACCGCTGATCTCATCCTGCAGGTATTACAGCCTTTCATACAAGTACAGAAGAGGTCCTATTGGATTACTTGTTCAGAAGCTATAGCTATAGAAGTTATCTAAAGAAGCATGTACATGTCACTCTACTTAAAACACAATGTTTTGCTGGGATGAAACCACTCACGGTTGCATTGGAACTGGTCCTTGGACACCCACATAGGAAAGGAGTGACTCCTTCCTCCACTGGGACACTGCTGTGGTAACACTGGCTCTTTACTATCCCCAGTTAACAAATTGGAGGTCAGCCTTGGGAAACTGTGCACTGCTCCGCAGCCCCCTCCACTCCTGTATTTTTGTTTAGAAAAATCAATCAAAGTTTGCAAATTAGAAAATAAAACAATGCTGCCTTCATCTAATCTAAAAGCTATTGTACGCAAGTGGCCAGGCTGGATGATCGGCTGGTCCCTTCTGACCTTGGGTTCTGTGAAATCCATGCAATTACCCAGGGGTAACAAAAGCATTGTATGAACATGCCTGATTCACCATGGAGCAAAGGGCAATGACCTCAAGGTAGCTGTCATACGTGAGCCAGGCTGATACTGGGTCTACTGATGAATGATGTTTAAAACGTACCCAAGGCCCATACTGTTGAAGCTCAGGGCCCTTTTACATACAAGGATTGCCGAAGAACTACAAGAGCTGATACTGGTCCAAAGAATTCTCACCATTTCACTCCAGACATCATAAGCTTGGTGTTCTGGCTTAAGATCTGCCTTGGGGTGTGTGTGTGGGGGGGTGCGTCCTGCAAAGAATGAAGACCCCCTCAAACCACTGTTCACTTGAGTAGGGAGTTCAAAAGGAATCTCATATTCCTGGAGCCCCAGGCCCTCCCCTATACAAGTGGGAAGCTTTCAGCCTACTGGAGTCCCCTCCCCTTAGGAGTGCCTCAGAGCAGGACATGTTCAATCTGGCTCATGTTAGGGCCATTTAGGCCTCTCCAGGCCGCCTTTGTTCCCTGACTGACAGCTCTTTTCTAAATGCCACCTCTATGGGCTGAAAGGCCTGGAGTGCCTGTTCGGCTCCTCCATTTACTGATGGCTTTTCCAGAAGTCCAAACCTTTCCTTTTCTAACCCTTTTAGCAGTTTGTTCTGTGAACCCTGTATTCCTCACACTGATCCTACCACTATCTATTGCTTCTAATGCAAAAGGGGATTGAGGAAGCATCTTATACAGTATCCCTCAGACCCTTTTTTTTTTCCCTACCGACCTTCCTGTATGTATGCTTTCTCCCTCCCTCACAATGTCTTTTTGGATCCAGATTCCACAAGCCAGTGAGAGGAAACATGCTTCCTCACAACTTACTGCTTTTTAGTTTCTTTAGTGGGAAGGACAGAGAAGAACTCCCTTGCCTCAGAGAAAGAAAGACCTTTAAGGTTTTGAACAAATAGAACCTGCTGTGCCTCTAAGAATCTAAAGATATCGATGTGTTATACCAGGAATACTCGATCTTGAACCCTCAGATGTTGGACAATAACTTCCATCATCGCCACCACAATGGCCAAAGGGGATGATGGGAGTTGTAGTCAAACAACTGTAGTACAACTATTGGGGATGATGGGAGCTGTAGTCAAACAACTGTACTACAACTATTGGGTCCAACCTGGAGACCCAAAGCTGGGAACCTTTGTGTTATACAATAACATGCAGCAAAGCCAGTTCTGTACAAAACAGCTTCATAACTCTGGACCAACACCATCCCACTTCCCAGAGCTAATTTTATGTGTTTTCATTCATGTCCAGCTTCTCATAAAAGATTATCACCTTGCGGTTAGAGGGATGGTTGGGACAACCTAATGTGTCCAAACCATTTGCAGAAGCATCAAAAAAATGTTCAACAGATCAGAAATTTGGACAAATGGGACATTGGTTTTATCTGATTAAGTTTACATTTGGACAAATGGGTGTAAATTCTGATATATCTACACCTTCTTAACTGGTTTCCAAGCTCCGTCCCTAACACATACCAACACACAACAGCGTAAACATGTATCATTTCCAGGGATAGATCTTTGGCCATTGATCACTCTACATAAGGTTCCTTTACCATCCTGAAAGCATCCTCATTAGGAAGAGGGGATCTGGTCTTGTGGTAGCAAGCATGACGACCCCTTAGCTAAGCAGGGTCCACCCTGGTTGAATATGAATGGGAGACTTGATGTGTGAGCACTGTTAAGATAGTCCCCTCGGGATGGAGCTGCTCTGGGAAGAGAATCTCGGTTCCAAGTTCCCTCCTTGGCTTCTCCAAGATAGGGCTGAGAGAGATTCCTGCCTGCAACCTTGGAGAAGTTGCTGCCAGTCTGTGTAGACAACACTGAGCTAGATGGACCAAGGGTCTTACTCAGTGTATGGCAGCTATACCTGTCCTATATAGCTATACCTGTGCTATACCTGTATGTTCCTATACCTGTCCTTCATTGCTGTGGAGTTTTCTACTTTGCCCCTCTGTGCTCTTGGAAATCCATTAAAAAGCCTCAAAGTGCCTTGGATATCCTTGCTTTTCAGAACAACTTCTACAGATGTGGGATTCATGTGTCCCCCCACCCCCAAAAGAAAGCCGATGTAGACACCAATGTGTGGTGGGCCAGCTCAAGCTTGGCATTCCACAAGTGCAATATTACCGATTGTGCCACAACTGCTAATCAGTTTTGCTGTCATCTTGATGTGTGTGCAGATATAAAAATTGAGAAGAGGAGAAGCACAAAGCTGGATCTGCAAGTACATGTATAGAAACGCCACTGGAAAGTGCTAGCTACAGGCAGGGGAAAAACCACTCTGTTGTGTTAATCTATGTTGCATGTTCAGCATTGGCCATAAACTCCCTAATCCAGCTCTAATCACACATGTAGCCATGTATTATCAGTTGCAATAGCTGTGGATGGGTATACACATTCAAATGTGGATCAGAATGTGTGTCCCACTGAAAGTAACGCTGACAGACATCTTGCACTTGAATGTGCATTCCAGGACACAGTCAGTCTGCACATCCAGCCTGTATAAGAATTTTCACATCCAGCTACTGATTTTTTTTCACCCAACAGAAAGTACATCAGATAGAACTGTACAAAAGGACAGTTTGTATTGCAGGTGAAAATAATGGCCAACAACTGGACTAAATGGCCAACAACTGGATAACAACCGGTATAAAAATATGTAAAATAAAACAAAACAAAACAAAACAAAACAAAATTACTCGGGCATTTAACTGAATTAATTTTAAATTATTTAATTTTTTTATCTTCTGATTTTTTTGGTGTGAAATTTAACTGTTTTTATTCTGTTTTATATTTGTTTTATTTTAATTCTGTACACCACCTAGAGATGCACATATCAGGTGGTATAAAATTATGTTCAATAAATAAATAAATAAAATAATAAAGACAATCCTACTGAAATCAAACAGTCCTTTAGATTAACTCTTGGGTAGTACTACTGACTATCTTTGTCTGGATATCAGCCAAGAGAACATCAGAAAGAGAACCTGGTGCATCACTGGGATATTCTTTTGATCTAGATCATTCATGGAAACTGAGCTATAGGTAGTATCTGGGTTTCCCAGGCAAGTATCCAGTATCTCCCTGCTGATAAAAAGGCCCACCTGACTCCAATAATACTGTTGCTTCTTTGTGAGGCTTGCAGGTATGCTCTCACTGCAGAGTGGTTTATGGTATTGGAGATCCAGCCTTACAACAGAGATCATGACTAGACAGTCTTCATATCTATTCTAGACCTATGATTCTATGACTACTGCAGGGCTGCTCAATTTGGGCCTTTCTGCAGATATTGGCCTACAACTCCCATAACCCCTGGCTATTGGCCACTGTAGCTAATGATTATGGGAGTTGTAGTCCAAAAACAGCTGGGGGGCCTAAGTTGAGCAGACCTGCTCTACTGGTCCTGGAAAGAAGGAGAGATCATTGAGCAAAGGGCCATTTCCTACATTCTGTCTCTTACTGCTTTGTACACTAACGTCTAATGCCTTTTCTGGGACTCAATCCCCCATCATTGTAGCTCATCACGTGTGCTACAATGGCAACGTGCTAGGTCATAAGGCAGAAATGCTATGGGGAAGAGAATTCAATCTCAACCCATGTTTGGACCACAATTCAACACTCTTCTTATGAGACAAGTACCATAAGGTCTAGTTTGCTAGAAGCACAAGCTTGCCTGCCTCTTTTCCATCATGAAGACTCTACACATCATATTCAAGCAAGCAGAACTGCCAGTTATTCTTGCACAATCCTCACATGCCAGACACTACTTGCCCTTCTACACACACACACACACACACACACACACACACACACGACACTCAGTTGCCATGCTAAATATGCCATATCTGCAACAGAGAAATGGTGATGTTTTGTGCTTGCTTTGATTCTGCAGAAGTGCAGAAAAGCCACAGAGCGCAGTGCTGAGCACAGAATTCGGTTTCCTAAGAATTTTAGCAGAAACGTGCTCAAATAATGAAAACCTCAGCAACCATGTCTGTGCTTTAAAAAAGGACCGAAAGCAATCACTTGAACCACTTTTTGCTCTTGCATGTTTAACAGTGTCATCCAGTAGCAGAGCGGGAGCAAGCCACTGAAACTTCCCACCCACGCTGTGACTCTAGAGAAGACACATCACCTTCAAAACACTCAACCTCCCTAACCTCCACTGAACTGATCGGGTTAGCAGTGCATCACCCCTGGCCCTTTAATTACACATCTCTACAACCATTAATCCTGGTGCCATCAATTACTGGAGCTTTATCCCATTCACTAAGAAAAAGCATTAGGGATCTAGCAAGCAGTCAAGTACCTCTTTCCTCTACCTGTCAATTACAGAGCATCCTGAACATCTTCTTCAGCCTACGCTACTATTGCACATCAAGGTCCTCAATCTCCCTTTCTCTCTCACACACACATACAAATGTTGACTCTCCATTATTATTCTCCTACCCACCCCCTTTACTTAGCACAGTCTTTCTTAACAGCATGCCATACACCAAAGATCATTTGATCTAAGGAGGCAGTGTAAGGATACTAGTAGGTACAGAATATCCCTGCCCAAGCTTTTATTTGACAATACTCCTTTTTTTTTTTTGCTTTTTTAAAATTAAACATAAATCAGGAATATTTCTTTCTTTCCTTTTTTTGCTTAAAAATATTCCCAACTCACATTAATTTACAAAAGCATCTTTCAACAGTTTTGCAGAGCACAATTCTCCTTATGGAAATGGCACATCCCAGGATTTGCCTAACACACTGTAGTTCCCAGTCACAGGTAAATGCTGTAGATGCGATCCATTTAAATCAGTGGTTTTGCCCCAGGATTTTGTGGGAGACTGATGGCACTCTTTGACACCAGAGCAATGTGGGCCTGCCTGAATGATAACCCTCCTCACCCACCTCTGTTTGCGCTTTTTTCACACCCCTTTGCCCATCCATGCACTAAAGTTAACTCTAGCACTGGCAATCGCACACAGTGAGGGAAATGGGCAGGGAGGAAGCACATGACCAAGTCTACTCCCCAACTCGGTGCAACTCTGCTAGAGCCGAGGAGGGAGCAACATTATGTGGCAATGCTTCTTGCCCACCCTACGGGCAACCACAAAACTGCAATTATGCAGCTTGTGTCTAGCACAGATTTCAGTTGCATATCCAAGAACGCCAGCTTCAGATGCTCATCTTCAAAACCTTCTAACAGCTGCCATTTCTATTCCCCTTCATCAACAAAAATGCAACCATTACACCATATTCAGTCCAGTATCACAGCTAATGCAGTATAAATAAAGAAATGAAGCTCTAGGGAGGTTTGGTCTGGTTTGAGGGAAGAAGCTCATTTCTAACATTTGTTTGTTTATTACATTTTTATCCCATTCAGTACCCTTTTAATCCCACTTTTCTTCCAAAGTTCTTGGGGCAGCATAGGTAGATTTGTTTTAGAATGAATTTCCCATGCAGTATTGTTGGTGAGAGCACCCAGCATGGTTCTATACTTCCCCCCTTTTAAAGAGACAAATAGTCATCCCAGTATTTTTAAAGTGACGATTCAGTCTGGTTTATTCCTCTCACCCCTGTGTAAGGACATCTTTCATTGCTATGGCTTCCAAATATGGCCAGATCACTGAAACAAAGATGTTTGAAGGAAAGTGTTGCAGTGGGGAGAGGTTATCATTGCGTTATGGCTCTACACAGAGGGCGGTTTTCGCAGCCAAAATCAGAGTGGGAGGAGTGTCCAGCCAGGCTTGAAGACCCAGGTACGCCCCTGAGAAATGGCTGCGTGTCAGCAAAAATTGAGGGAGGAAGAGGGGGAAGTGACAGTCTGCGAGCCACGATCTGGGTAGAATGGCAGCAGCCAACCTACATCAGGTACCAGGGGTGTAAACTTTGGCGGGGAGGGAGGATTTCCCAGAGGAAGCAATGTCCCCACCGGGCTGCCAGGTGGGGGCAGAGGGGCTCAAGCCCTCCTTTGGATTTCCTGTGGGAGGCAATGTCCCCCCCCCAGCTGTCAGGTAGCACCAGCAAGCTCTCATGCTCAAGTTCATCAGTCAGTTGAACAACACTGTCAGTCCTATGTTGTCTTTGTAGCAGCTCAGCAAGTTCTTAGGAGGCATGGCTTCCTGTCAGGGCCCTTTCATTCTATAATTCTCTGATTAGAAGTAGCATAACAAGGAGGAAAGCTGGTGGTGCTCTGTGCATGCAGGGGCTCACATGTAGTCTCCCATTCAAAAGCAAACCAGGGCAGACCCTGCTTAGCACACAAGGCCTCTTCTCCCATGTGCCCCATACCCACCCCCAGGAAACTGAGAAGTCTACGCCCCTGTCATGTACCCAGCACTGTATCAGTTGTGGAGGAAAAGCATGCTCCTTGTCATCTAGCCCAGATTGCAACTAGCACACAATCACTTCCTCCTCCTCCAGTCTTTGCTGACACACAACCATTTCTCATGAGTGTAGTGTACATGTCTTAGCGCCTCACTGGACACTCCTCTTACCCTGATTTTGGTTGTGAGAACCAGCCCAGGGTTCTCAACGCCCTTTGTTGGGGAAGGGCCGGGGTGGTAGTGGTGGGAGCACCACTACCACCCCGGCCCTTCCCCAACAAAGGGCCTTGAGAATTAGAGAGCATTTAATGTTTGGCTTTGTTTGCAGAAGCTGTAAGGGATAAAAAGAAAAAAGAACAGCACTTGGAAATAGGGATGGATATGGGTTTGTGACTGAACAGCAGCAGTATAAACATTTTTTAAAAAAATGTATCTATAGGTAACCATGTTGGTCCACCAAAAATGCAAACAATGATGGCAGCATTGTACATTTTTTGGAACCAAATGAAAGGCAGTTTACAGGAACTCTTTCTCAGGGTGGATGGTAAACAAAAGGAAAAACGGAGTCAGGAAAGAAAAAGATGCTGCTGTTAAAGGGCATGGTGGACAATCGTAGGAAGCTTTTTACAGACTAATTAAGTTTGCAAAAGCTTGTACCAAGCGCAGGCGATCACAGGCTGCACCGAAGCAACGTGGGGCAAAGAAGCAACTGCCAGTTCTTCTTATGAAATATAAAAGCAAGCAGTTATTTGGATTTGCCTCTTTTATTAATTGGAACACTCAAGTCCCTTGTAAGAGAGGGAGCAGGAATAAAGAAAAAATAATCATCCTTATACTAGAAGTGAAGAAGATTAATTTTAGTGATGCAGGTATAAAAGGTTAGTTTACCTGCTTGAGGAAACAGCTGTATTTTTAAAGGAAAGAAAGGCAATGTTTAACTGGCAATGCTTTGTAGTCTAGAAAGCAGTCCATGAGAGGAGGGACTTGAACAGGGCAATAAAGATCTGTGTCTGTTGATAAGAAGCAACCAAGCCTTGTACTGTCTGTCAGAGGAAAAGTCATCTTAGCAGCACATCCCATATTATTCATTCTACTGCAGCTGACGACAGGGCCAAAGACTAGGAATTATGTACAGTTTTGGTCACCATATCTCAAAACGGATCAAGATGCAAAAACAAAAACAAACAAAAAAAACCCAATCAAAATGATTTAAGGAGTTGGAACACCTCCACAAGAAAAGGCTAAAAAGGTTTTTTAATTTAGAAATTAGGGCTGATATCCTGACTAACACAGCAGCAGTGCAATGGAAGAAGCACTGTGCTTCTGAAAAGTTCAACCAACTCAGTTCCACTACTGGCTCAGCAGCGGGGGCAAATTTCAGTGATCGCCCCTTCACAGGAAGTGCTCTATGCCACTCAAAAATACGTCCCTGAGAGGTGTGCAGTCCTCATGGGCATATTTTTGGGTGACACAGAGGGCTTCTGGGAGAAGGAGAAATCACTGAAATTCACACACACACACTAGCACCAGTGCAGCATTAGTCTGAAAATCTTCAAAAGCACATGTACTACACCAGTGCTTCTTCCATTGTACTGGTGTTTTGTTAATCAAGATGTCAGCCAAGGTAACTGAGGGGGAATATGATAGAGGTTTATACAATTATAAATGGTATGGAGAAAGTGATAAATGTTTCTCCCTTTCTCAATACTAGAACTCAGTGGTCATCCAATGAAACTGATGAGCAACAGAAGTCAGGACAGACAAAAAGAAATACTTTTTCATACAACACATAATTAACATGGTATCCACTGCCACAACATCTGGCAATGGCCACTGGCTTAGGTAGCTTGAAAAAAAAGAGTTAGACAAATACATGAAGGTTAGCTTTTTCAACAAAAGTTTATTAACCATGATAGCTAAATAGGGCCATCATTTTCAGAGGCCATGTATGTATGTATGTATTTTTTGTATGTATTTTTACATTTATATCCCGCTCTTTCTCCAAGGAGCCCAGAGCGGTGTACTACATACTTGAGTTTCTCTTTCACAACAACCCTGTGAAGTAGTTTAGGCTGAGAGAGAAGTGACTGGCCCAGAGTCACCCAGCTAGTTTTATGGCTGAATGGGGATTTGAACTCGGGTCTCCCCGGTCCTAGTCCAGCACTCTAACCACTACACCACGCTGGCTCCCATGTGCCTCTGCATGTCAAATGCATAGAATGTAAGGATGTGACAAATCACGATTTGAAAGGTAAAATGTGCCGTCAAGTCAATTTCAACTCTTGGTACCCACAGAGCCCTGTGGTTTTCTTTGGTAGAATACAGGAGGGGTTTACCATTGCCTCCTTCAGTATGAGAGTATGCCTTTCAGCATCTTCCTATATCACTGCTACCCAATATAGGTGTACCAGAGGGGATTTGAACCGGCAACCTCTTGTTTGATAGTCAAGCATTTCCCCGCTACGCGGGTTACATCCCTTTAAAACTGAAGGCTTACACAGCCCCTCTGAAGCCGAGGAGAGCTGGTCCAGACTGCCACATGTATGGTATGTGCAGTGCCATGTGAGTACTGGCAACACACAGTGACAACTGGGAGACATCCTGCCGGCACGCGGGCATAGCTGGGGGGAGCATAAGGATGACAGCAATGGCAGTAAGCGGAGGAGGAGCAGGTATGGACCTGCTCTCCTCTGCTTTAAAGGGGCTGTGTAAGCCCTCAGTTTAAAGGGATGTGCCCTGTGATTCGACTGCCAAATCACAATTTGGTACAACCCTAATGGAATGCAAAACAGGTGAGAACTGCTGTCTTCATTCCCCTGCTTCTCAGGGGAAGGAGCATAGCTCAGTGGCAGAGCATCTGCTTTGCATACAGAAGAGCCCAGGTTCTATCCCTGGCATCACACCATGTAGGCCTGGGGGGAAACCCCATCTGAAACACTGAAGAGTCACTGCCAGTCAGTATAGACCAGGGTTTCTCAACGTTTGAGTCCCCAGATGCTATTGGACTTCAACTCCCATAATCCCCAACCAAAGGCCACTAGGGCTGGGGATTATGGGAGTTAAAGTCCAATAACATCTGGGGACCCAACGTTGAGAATCCCTGGTACAGACTGTCAGTATAGAGTCACTGCTAATCAGTACATACTATAGGGACCAATGGTCTGATTTGGTGAAAAGCAGCTTCCTATGTATCCTCAGAGGCATCTGGTTGGCCACTGACAGAAACAGGGTGCTGGACTAGCCAGAATTTTGGTATGATCCAGCAGAGCTTTGAACATCCATGATGGATGTTCAAAGCCATCTAGCAATCTAGCAAACAAAAATCAGAAGGACAGTATTAGGTATAAACATGCTAGGCCTAATAAGAGAAGCATAAACTGGAATAAAGCTTGGCACAAAGTTATTGTTGTGCTCATCCTAGAGGATAAGGCAAAATGACGTGAACTGAGCCACTGTCAGCAGATAAAGAAGAAGTTTCCAAGCTCACACAGTCTACATAACAGAAGCTGGTCCAGCTCAGGATGGCATGTTGCCTAGTTGTACCTCTCTATACCTCAGAGCTTCTGATTCAAATATCTGCTGTCCAGAAAACGGGCATGACAGATTATGGGGCCTTTTCACGTAAGGTGAAATTTCATCTTTTCTTGCACTGACCAGAAGCTCAGGATTTGACTCATCCACATGGGCAGTTTCTCATCTAGTTAAATCTCCTCTATGTCCAAGATGATTCTTGCCTTTGTCCTTTGTGACAACTAACAGGAAGCATTACAGCAACTAAAAGAATCTTCCAACCATGTAGAATTTACTGTTGCCTTGAGACAGGGGCTGCGCACCTGGTTCAACACCAAAGGCCACACCAGTTACATTTTACCAGCAAATACCACCCTTCATTCAACCTCCTTTGAGAGGCAGCAGAGAGGGGGTAATTTTGCTGCATTTTTTGCACAGGGAGAAGATCCAATCACACCTGAGGCTCACTGGAGCAGACAAGGCCAAAGGCAGTAAAACATTCAAAGATGCAGCACGTGGTCTCCTCTGTGGACAGAGGGACAGTGGCTGACATCCTGACTACATTTCTCAATAGTGCTTCAACAGGACAATTACATTTATTAAATCTATTAAATCTAGCCAGGACGTCAGCCACTATCAGTTGCCTTATCATAAGTCAGACCATTGGTTCATAGAGCCCAGTGCTGTCTACTCTGATTCGTAGCAGCTCTCCAGGGTTTCAGGCAGAAGCCTTTCCCAGCCCCACCTGGAGATGGTAAGGACATCTTCTTCTTTGTAGCAGAGCAACTGCTTGGCATGCAGACAGTCCCCGGCTCCATCCCCAGCATCTCCAGACAGGCCTGGGAGAGACTCCTGCCTGAAACCTTGGAGAAGCCACTGCCTGTCAGTGTAAACACTACTAAGCTAGATGGTCTGATTAAGTTTAAGGCACTGCCGCTGTACAGAATGACCAACAGACCAGGAAGGAAGAGGAGCAGAATGGAGGTGGCCGTTGGCATCCTTGACTGGCTGCAGGCAAGCAGTAGGCACAAGCTGCCTCACCAGGATCCTTGGGAGCATGCAACAAGGAGCCTACGTCCTGGTCTGCACATGCAGCAAAATAAAGTGGTAGAGTCCTGAGATGCTGGACTGAACAGCGCTACTTCACATGGCAGGTGGGAGAGGAGAGCTGGTCTTGTGGTAGCAAGCATGACTTGTCCCCTTAAGCTAAGCAGGGTCTGCCCTGGTTGCATATGAAAGGGAGACTAGAAGTGTGAGCACTGCAAGATATTCCCCTCAGGGGATGGAGCCACTCTGGGAAGAGCAGAAGGTTCCACATTCCCTCCCTGGCAGCATCTCCAAGATAGGACTGAGAGAGATTCCTGCCTGCAACCTTGGAGAAGCCGCTGCCAGTCTGTGGAGACAAGACTGAGCTAGATAGACCAATGGTCTGACTCAATATATGGCAGCTTCCTGTGTTCCTGTGATATGCCATTTTTGAATGTTCCCCCACATAAAAAAAACAAAACTCTGAGAGTAAAAAAAAAAAGATTCATCAAACAGATGGGTTCTATCCAACCCTGCTATTTACTAGGTATGCTTTCTACTTGCACAAAGCTATTTATGTAGGCAAGCCTTGGAAAATGTGACCCCTCCACTTCTGTCTGAAATGGCACATGCCTTTCTATTGCCTCAGAACTCTACCACCTCATTTGTACCTCGTTCTGCTGCATGTGTAGACTAGGCCAGAGTCCAAAGGCATGAGCCTCCAGCTTGCCAGAATGAGCACTACCCTTGAGCAAATCAGATGGGGGCCAGGGTGTGTGTGGGGGAGTATTAACATCTCCCTATGCCTACATTGTCCCTTACCCTATATACCACCCCACAGTCAGTCACAAGCTGCTTCCACCCTGTGGCGGCGGACGCACAAATAGTTAGATGATACCTGTAAGTTTTCTTTTGTGAAGCAAGCAGCAGCAGCTTTAGGGGGGGCTGTTTAGACTGGGAAAAGAGTCCGGGGCAAGGGTAAAATTAAAAAAAAAAAGCCCTCCCCAAGCAACATGGCCCCAACCTGATCTGTTCCCCCAGCCCTGATGGCTTCTAGCTTAAGTGGGGGGAAATCTAACCATGGATTCCATCCCATCTCATCTAGTTGAGTCCAAATTTTACTAGCAGGAGGGAGAAGTTAGACAGGATAAGGGAAAGGCAGGGACCTGTCACAAAGACAAGAACTACATCAATGCAAAGGGCCGGTGAAGAAAGACTGGAGGCCTGTGGCTTCCCAAAGAGAGGCAGTGGTTCAAGGAATATGGCTTCAGCTCAGCTGCTGCAAGGCCCACATGGCACCACTACCACAAGAAGTACTGGTGGTCACCCCTTCAAGCAATGGTCTAGCTCAGCAGCGACCCATGCAAACAAGTAGGAGGGCCAGAAAAACAACTGCAGTGCTTTAGTACCAGCAGACACATGCGCTCTCTCTCTCTCTCTTGCTCTCCCTCCCCCTCCCCCTCTTGGCCCCATCCTAGCTGTAATTGACCCGTTCCTCCCCTACTGGGTGAATGACCAGCCTGCATGGTTCAATTACACCCAGGGTGGGGCTAGAAAGGAGCGAGAGTGGCTGGCAGTGCCGAAGCAGCTGCAGCTTACTTTCCACCCCTCCAGCTGTAGCTGGTCTAGATCCTCTGCTACTGGCCTAGCTTCTCTGGGGTGGCCTTTGCAACTTGGGAAGAGCATGAGCCTCCATCCCACAAAAAGTCCATCTACATTTTCCCATGGGGATGGGGACAGGCCATAATTCAATCGTAAAGCATCTGCTTTGCATGCAGAAGATTTCAGGTTCAATCCCTGCCATGTCAGATAGGGCGAGGAAAGATTCCTGCCTGACACCTTGGAGAGCTGCTGCCAGTCAGTGTAGACAATACTGGATGGACCAAGGGTCTGACTCAGTATGAGGCCGCTTCCTATGTTCATGCACTACACTCGCCAAAACAGAACAAGACAAATTTCCTCACCACAAGCTCTGCAGTCAAACTACTGGTTGTTGAGTCCTCTCCAGGTCATCCTAAAACAGCAACTGATTCTGCTGATTAGGTGGCAAATTCATCACAGCAGACAGCGCTTATCTCTGGCTCTGGGTGAAAACAGCCTGGATTGACCAGGGCATTCACCACCCCAAATAATGCCAGCAGATGATACTTTGCAGATGCTGCAGCAAGAGAGAGCGCAAAGCTTTCTCTGCTGTTGCTGCCATAGCACAGTTTTCTGAGAGAAGGAGGTCTGTTCCACAATCAGTTGGCTTTTGCCCGAGTCAAGCCATGCATGCACTCTAGTTAACCTTCCCACTATAAGTATGTCTGATCTCCAGTGAACCACAGAGAGCAGGGCTGTTTCAGTAGTAGGAGAGGGCAGCTGGGTGCAATGAAGATGTGGCAACCAAAATAGCAACCCTCGAAAATGTTGTCCTGGTTCAACCTGGAAGTACGGTAAACTGCCTGAGCTCATTTAGCTGTTGGACCTGCCCCACCCTAGGGAAGGGGCCATGGCTCAGTGGCAGATCACCTGTTTTGCATGCGTAACGTCCCAGGTTCAGTCCCTGGCACCTCCGGGGCACTTTCCAGATCACACCCCACAACAGTGTCACCACGAGTCCGTTAAGTGTGTTTCCGTACTGCCTGTGTTTCGACATCGCAGTCCCTGCGCTCTCAGCAAGGTGCCATTCATATTTCCAATGCCTTCTTTCAGGTTTTACAGCAATAGCACTTACATTTATATACCGCTCTATAGCCGGAGCTCTCTAAGCGGTTTACAATGATTTTAGCATATTGCCCCCCCAACATTCTGGGTACTCATTTTACCGACCTCAGAAAGATGGAAGGCTGAATGAGCCCCTGGTCAGGATCGAACTTGCAACCTTCTGGTTACAGGGCGGCAGTTTTACCACTGTGCCACCAGGGGCTTTATCTTTGCATTACTTTACTACAACGGTGTTAAAAGAACAAAATAGGCTGTATTTTCCCATTGTAGGCTGGTTCGCACAAGCCTCAAAAGACTGCTCCACCTGCTGGTGGCTTTGTGCAACAAACTTTATTTACGGTTTCAAGACAATCCTGCCAAGCCGAAGTAAACTATCGCTGAGCAGCGGGTAATCTAGAAAGCGCCCAGGTAGGGCTGGGAAAGTCACCTGCCTGAAATTCTGAAGAGCAGCTACCAGTCAGTCTAGAGCCTACTGAGTTAGAGGCAATAGTGGCTCGTCCTAATAAGCCCGCACAGCTCGACTTGGAGAACAGCCAGCCTGCAGGCAGTGCTGCTCTCATTAACACCAAAGTGGAGTGGGATGAGAGAGAGAGGCAAAAACAGAGCTTCCAAGACCAAAGGTAGTTATGCCTCATTTGGCGCCCCCCTTGGCCTCATTTTTACTCAAGGAAGTCCCATTGAAATTAAATTAATTTCAATGGGACTTCCTCAAGTAAACTTAGTTGGGATGTCAGTCACTATATTTCCCATCTGAGCCTTCTAAAAAGGAGGAGCAGGAGAGATGAGCAGGCCGGCCTTAGGATTGGTAGCACTCTGGGACTCAAGTAGGGCTAGG
The DNA here is from genome assembly GCF_027244095.1 of Hemicordylus capensis. Classification (NCBI taxonomy): domain Eukaryota; kingdom Metazoa; phylum Chordata; class Lepidosauria; order Squamata; family Cordylidae; genus Hemicordylus; species Hemicordylus capensis. Next base: position 424,187,468 of record NC_069658.1, read on the forward strand.
CCACGCACAGGCCGTTGCCGGGCAACCAGGTCTTGGCTGCAGTGTGGCTCCTTGAACTGAGGCTGGAGGCAGGGGCTGGGCCTGCTGGGCAGCTGCCTGAGGAACCACTGAGAATACTTCTGTGCCCAAAGCCTCCATGTGACGGGGCAGAGCAACTCTCTCCTCTCCCAGGTAGGAGAGGCCCAGGGAGAGCAGCTTGCCAGGGGGCCCCGGGGACACAGAGCTGGCCCTGGTGAGAAGTGCCTTGTGCTTCCTGGGCCTTGCAGGTCCTCCTGGCTGCCGTTCTTCCCTTCATTCTGAACAGATGTGTGCTGTGATTGCTCAGTTTAGTAGGGCCTTTTTGAAAGAAAAACTAGAGCCTTAAGGAGCTGGAGGTAGGGCAGATGATATTCTATAAAGGAAGGAAAGCTATGAGGTTGATTAGGGGAGGAAAGGAAGCTCCGTTTGAAAGTTGGGGCGGGGAGGGTGTCGATGGTGTTCAGCAGTTTTAACCTTTTATTAATACAATACTCACTTTGTTACTTCGCCTGAAGTCTCCGTGGGTGGTTGGGCTGAAAGCTTTCCCCCTCTGGCCACTAACTAAGAGACTTTCCTTCCAGAACAGAATAGTTAGATATTGCTTGCTTTTTCTTTTTTAGGCATGCAGTTCCATGGTACAGAAGCTATTTATTGAACTATATACAACATAGACAAGGTAATGTGAGTAAAAATGCCCAGGGCTTAGTGAAGAATAATAGCTCCTTGACTTCAGTTCCCTTCCGCAGAATAATCATCCAAGTATGCTGCTGTGGTATGAGTGAAGGAGAAGAGGGCATAAAAACAGTGACTGACATCAAGACTAAATTTACTGAAGGAAATCCCATTGAAATTAAAAGGATAAGTTAGGAATGCTTGTCCATTAATTTCAATGGGACTTCCGTGAGCAAATTTAGTCAGGATGTCAGCCACTCTCATTAATTCTATACTTTTTCTGACAGATTTGAAACCATTACATTTTTGATATTATTTGGCCAAGCCAGTTCAAAGTGTCTGAACCAGTTACCAAACCACCTTTCAAAGTTAATGTCTGAACCAGAGAGCTAAAAAATACTGACGACCCTAAACTGGAACTTAACCCACATTTTTAATAGTTAAACTCCCTGCTTTTTAGATAATTATTTGCAATGATCCCACAATTTCTTCCCTGCGGTATCACTATGAAGTTAGACCCCATCAGCAAAGCTTGTGAAACTGAGATTTTGTTGTTTGGTTGGCTGGTTGGTGGTAATGCCTCACAAGTATGGTAAGCTATGGAGGGAGACAGGAGAACTGCTAGGTCCTCCATGAGGCCAAGATCTTTTGTAAATCTAAGACCACCAAAAGGAGTTTAGTGCTCCAGCAAAGCATCCCTCCAGTGGCTGTTGCTGGTGTCTATCTTATGTTTCTTTTTTGGACTGTAAGCCCTTTTGGGGACAGGAAGCAATTTTATTTATTTATTTATATTACTATTACTATTACTATCATCATCATCATTATTATTATTTTGATTTCTATACCGCCCTTCCGAAAATGTCTCAGGGCAGTTTACACAGAGAAATAACAAATAAATAAGATGGCTCCCTGTCCCCAAAGGGCTCACATTCTAAAACGAAACATAAGATAGACACCAGCAACAGTCACTGGGGGTGGATAGGGCCAGTTACTCTCCCCCTGCTAAATAAAGAGAATCACCACGGTAAAAGGTGCCTCTTTGCCCGGTTAGCAGGGGCATGTAAACCGCTTTGGAAACTTTTGTTGAAAAGTGGAATATATAAATAAATTCCTCATATTTGTCATTTTAGCTACAAGTTCTGTGTTATTTTTTGAGTAGGAAACAAGAGTTTTGTAAAAACAAATACAATGATGTTTTCACTCAGGCTAATTGAATGCTATAACTGGCTAATTATCTCCTAACCAGCTCCACATGACAAGCTAAGCAGCAGAAACATAACATGAATGCTTCCAATGGGAAATGGGGAGGTGGAGGGAGAGAAACACAAAATACTGGCAGAAAGAAAGCAGTGTGTGTCTAACAGAGCTGTGGTCAAACTGGCTTCACAACAACCCCTGATTGCCTCAAATTGAAGATGCCGTTATTAAAAAATACCAGCTCCAAGGGTCTGCCAGGGAGGTGCAGAGAAAGGGGCAGAAAACAGAGGGCCCCCAGATAAGCAATTGTTAACATGATCCATATGGTACACAAGTTGCCTTTCTGTTTAACCAAAATGATAATGGCAAAAGGAAAGAATGCAGGGGAAGGGGAGGGTGGGGGGTTCCTAAGAGAGAATGGAAGCAAGGACAAAGCCTGCTAACTAAAGCGTTCCCTGGAGCTGAGTTAAAAGAAAACTCATTGTGAAAGAAGCTGCAGCTTTATGCTTCTTTGCAGCTTAAGCTGGACAAACTGAACCCGCCCCCCAACCCATTCGCCAACACATCCAAAATCTGAAACCTCAGAAGCATACTTTTCCTGAGCTAAAAGATCTCACAGATAAGAGGAGTTGGAAGGACATTCTGGTAAGATTCTTTGTAAGAGAGCATCAGCAGGGACAACAAATGAATACAAAGCACATCAACAATGCACAGCAAATTTTCACTGTATGATGTACAGTTCCAAACCATCAATGGTATAAGAGTACTTTCTGCCCTCCTCCTGTTTCCTTCGTGGATGTGTGTATATGAGAAAGAGAGAGAGAGAGAGAGAGAGAGAGAGATTGCCCCACTAACTGTCCAAAGAGCACCTTTTCAAAGGATACAATACAGTATCTGTCACTGGTTACCAGCAAATAGCAGCAAGAGAAAGTGTAAACACACTCATAGCTAATAAAGAGATCTAAGCCAAATGGCTAATTTAATAAACACACCACAGTAGGTATCCACCTTACTACTGACCTGTATCGTTGCTGAATTCAGAGTTACCCTGGAAAAGTGGCCATGCTTTAAAAACATTGCTTTGTGAACAAGGAAAACTTAGTACAAAAAGCAAAAATAAAGCTCTTCTTCAAAAGATAAACAGTTATAGGGCCCAGCCTTTTTTCTAATTATTTAAGGTATGTGGGTTTTCTTCTTCAGAAAACCTCTCCTTTTTCTATAAAGTAACCAGCATGATCCTAAGTATGTTTACTCAAAAGTAAATCTACTAAGATCAATGGGACTTTAACCCAAGTAAATACGCATAGGATGGCAATCCTAATGATGTACTGTGCTTATTGTTTTGCTTTCAAAGAAACAGTATCCGCCAATTAAAGAATTTTAGTTGATTAATTATCTGTTATTAAACTGATTACATTTAAATAAATCTGCTCTTTGAGGATAAATGCTCAACAGGATGCCTATTTATGATACTGAAGGAAGTGTAAGATAACTCTCAGCCTGAGAAACAAAAGCCATCACTCATCATTAGAAGGAAAACCCCTCTTTAATATTTTCTTTTTCATTCTCTGTTACAGTAACATAGCAGCAAACTAGTCTCTAAATAAATAAATAAATAAATAAATAAATAAATAAATAAATAAGCAACCTTAACTCTCAGCCTTACTGATCACTGTTGGGCCACTAATTAATCAACAAAAACTTCCATTGATCAATCTACTGATTAACCCAATTAAAGTTTGCAGCCCCAGTTTTAACTGTTCTATGGTTACAAGACATAACATAGAAAACCAAACAATTGAAAGAGCACTCCATCCTTTGGGCTGGTTTGCCTGGTGATTGAAATGTAACCACTTGGGAACCCACTGACAATTTTACCAGTATTAAGTAACAGTGAAAGATGCTTTCAAACCATTACAGTTGGACAGCATTTTCCAAATTGACAAAGAAAGATATGTCCAGAACCCCCACTTCCTCCAAAAAACCTATGCAGGCATCTCGAGCTTAGCCTTAATTTAAAGACTCTTGTATACACACATACTCTACATTTTGGATACTCTATACATATTTCAAAACAAACTAAAATTACAGACTTCCATATCTGCAAAATCAATCTGGTAAGAAAGAAGAGTTCCTCAAGAGAGAGAGAGAAAGAGGACTTTAGAGACCACTTTCTCTCAGTACATAAATAGATGTTAGACAGGAACAATGCCTGGGCTTTAAACAAATGGATATACAACACAGAGAGTGAGGCCACGTTCTGGGAACCAAGATATAGGGGAAAAAGGCACAAGATTTATACGATCTGAAGAGAAACCAGAGTATTAGATACAGAAACCTTCCTGGGAGCAACTGGGGAGCAGAGGGGGAGAACAGAACTATTATGAACTATTATCTTTATACTGAAGGATGCTGTAAAGAAGGGCATAAATATGTGGTTAAGCTTACCTTTCAACTTCCTAGATCAGAAGCAATTATTGAGATCATCCAGCCTGACCCACCACAGGTTTGTTGCTGTTCAATGGGGCATGGCTGAGTGTATTGTTTTGATTTTGAGAGTGCCAGTGGCTGGCCTAATCACTGTCTTGGTTTTTTAAAAATATCCTCTTTATGCCAGATGTTGGCTCATGTGTTTTTTGTCTTTCACTCCTCACTAAGAAAACCAAGCCCAGAATGGCATGGATCAGGGAGCATCCCTTAGGATCTAGATAGATTTCTGCTAGAGCAATGGCACAGCAGTGACTGAAATCTTAATCTGAATTTAGGACAGAGCCATGGTCCTAGAAATTAGACAGAGCTTCTGTTTGTTGCAAGGTCAAGTCATAATGTAGTAAAAGAGTAGAGAGGAGCAAGCAGAGACAAAGAAGAAGGATCCTGAGCTTTCTTTTAGGAATTCCAGAATGGCTTCTTCTCTAAAGGCATGTGTTCATTTGCAGCCTCCTTTTAAAATTTTAACTTTGTGTTTGTTTGTGTGATTTTTTGAAGTTGATGAGACTGAAGGTGGCCAACATACTTCCATTCCTGAACAACCTCTGGGAGCTACCCTCCCCCCTCCCCTGCCTGGGGTTGCATTTCTAGAGTGTGCAAAATAATGTCATGGATGATGGGAGAGACGCTGCCTCAACCTGACATTGTTTGAACCCACTCGGTGTGCTCCCTGCAAGTTTGGCTAATTGACAGCTCACTAAACCCACAACCTGAGGGGATTTTCAAAGGCAATCAATAGGAAATGCATATGTGGCCAAGGGACGCTCCCACTCTAAAAAGAAGAAAAACACCTCCCACTTAAAGAAAAAAAAGCCCTCCCTCTCTAGGCCCACAAGATAGAGACCCTGGCGGGCAGTGGCAAAGAAAAGGGAGCAGCCACTGCCACGCTGAATCAAAATTCCTCAAGAGACGGCTGCTTCTCTCGCCCCAGGGGTCACTGCAGACACAGCATCCAGACAAAGGGCCTTGGTTTCTGGTTGCCCCAAAATATACCAATGTTCCATCCATGTTCTCCAACTGCTGCACAAATAAGAGTGAAATAGACAACACAGAGAGCGAGAGAGCCTGAGAACTATGCAAGGGAGAGAGAGAGAGAGAATACTAAAGCATCCCCCCCTCCCCGGCCCCCTTTCCCAGCTCTAATGTGAAGGAAGAGAGAATGCAACTACATTTCATGAGTGTGCAGGCCCCACTACCTGTGCAGTCCTCAGATCTTTAACTTCCTCACCTCTTTCTGACTTTGGAACATAACATGTGCAAAGGCCTCTTCTCCACCTCCAAAGGTATCCACACATTACTGTACACCTCTCCAGCCCTTCTCCCATTCACACACACACCCTTCCAAAGCACTAGCTGCGCATAGCTAAATCTTTCTCCAGACCTCTGCAACCTTCGCTCCTGTGGGCAAAATCAGTGGCCCTCCTTAGTGAATGAACCCCAAATATTGAATATCCCCAACTCGGGAGAATCCCCCCCGCCCAACCGAACACAGCATGGGACTGCTGAAGGCTGGTATGTTTGCATCGAGCGAGCATACGCCTACAAAATAACGGTTAATACTTTACATTAATCGGGCATGGGCAGTGCTGCCAGAGAGACACACCAATCCTGCGCGGATTAAACATATAAGCTTTGTACATATTTTACACTCCATACAACCCTCCACTCTGGTTTCTCTACCAGCAGCAAGACACCCACTCGCTCGCTCGCAAGAATGCATCGCCCCGGTCTCTGCCCCTCCCAGGATTCACGCCGCAGGGCCCTCTGCAAGTCTGACAAGCCCCTGGGTCCGGCGGTGAGCCACAAGAGAATGGGTTTCGTGCAGCGCCTCAGCCGCCCACCCGACCCCCAGCCCGTTTCCAGGGAGAGCAATACCTTGGGCCACATGTTTGGCTGGGCAAAATAATCCACCCTTTCCCTTCCCAGCCAACTCGCTCTCCAGCGCACAGGACGCTCCCATTCCCGCCCCCCGCCCCGCTCCGGCGGCCCGCAACTTGTGCAAGTCCAAGCCAGCCCGGCGCCTTCGGCATCCAACGCGCCTTCTCTCCCCTGGAAACTCCAAAGTCCAAAAGGTCCCGTCCAGAGTTGCGCCCCAGCGGGACCTTCCGGGCCGCCGACGCTGGAGCGCCGTACCGAGCCCAGCCCGACGTCCCCGCGTCCCGCTGACAGCGTCTCCGCCGCCACTCACCTACTCATCCCTGCTTGCCCCTAGCGGAACCCGGCGCAGCCACATGGTCCGCGTGGCCGGGGCGCTGCGGTGGCGGAGGCAGGAGGTGTGGAGCTGTGGGTGGCCGCTGGACTCGGCTGCATCCTCCTGCCGCCGCCCGGGACAACGGAGAGCTGCCTGGGGCCGCCGCCGCGCTTGCCGCCGCTGCTGCTGCTGCTCCTCCCTCCTCTGCAACTCAGGCAGCTCAAGGCTGCATGCCGCCCCTCGCTTGCCCAGGCAGGCTCTGCCTCCCCTTCCCCCTCACCCCCGATCCTCCCCCTCTCTCGATGCGCCCTGCCCACATCCCTCCCCTTCCCTCCGGCTCCTGCTCCATCTTCATTGCGCCCTGACCAACTCCCCGCCTCCTATGACCTAACACTTCCCAGAGTCCGGCCGCGCTCCCTTCGCCCCCTTTCTGTTCTATACAGCCGAGGAGATTCCACTCGGTTGGCAGTGGCACGAGGGAGCCGCGTAAAATGTTTCCAAAATCTGTATAGGGAACGAGGACGCTCTTCCCTAAACCCTCTGCCAGGTAGTATATCACTCCGCTCTCGAAGGCACAGAAACGCATTATTTTAAATTTTTTTTAAGGGGGGTGGGGAACGAATGCACCCATAATTAAGTGCACCATCCCAAAATCACGAAAGTGGACTATAAAGTGGACTCACCCGCTCCTCGCAAATAAACACCCATCGACAGAGTGGGGGAAACCTTCCGCCCTGGTTAGCCATCTAGATTGTGAAAAGGTGGTCAAAGTCTATCAAGAGGGTAATTTATTGCTTCAGGTGATTTCAAGTATATGGCTTGAGTCCAGAGGTGAAAGTGGGCAAGGACGAACAAGCATCTTCTTCCCTCTCTGTGTTTTCTCACAAGGTCACACACAGTTTCTCTACGTCACTCACTGAAGGGGAAATTATGGATGGTCGCTGAGATTATTGAAGTACTTTCCTTGCATTTGTTCAGATCTGAGATGCTGTCATATAAAGTGCCGTTGCACTTTATCCTTTTATCCTCTTCACTTCGTTTATGTAAATACTTCTTGGAACTTGGAGGGAACTTTGTGCTTTGTCTCCAGTTTGTGGCTGCTGAAGACCTTTTTATGCATTCAGCTGGAGAGCTTTCCTGAGCATTCTACTGTACATATTGTGCATTCAAGGATCCTTGCCTGCACAATAGTACATGCCAGGGAGATGGCTCATATATCCTTCTTCCTGACCTACTGTTTTAATATGTGAGAGGTGGGGATTTTTATGGAAGAGATTTCCTATATTATGCACACACTCCCCTGCAGCCTGAGTGATTAGGCTCAGGAAACAGCTTGAACACTGGCTTTTGCTGTATGTATAAACTGGCCCTGATTTTACCTTTGAAGGGGGTCTATTTTAGTTTGCACACTGTGGCTTTGTCAGACAGTTTACTAATGAAAAACCTCCATGAGAATCAATCTCTAGAGCAGTTTACACTACTGCTTCGAGAGCTGTGCCCATGCCCAATTTTCAGTCATGTGCTAGCAAAAACCTAGGGAGGAGGAGGAGGAGGAGATCACCTGTAAGAGAGGAGCTGGGTAGAACAGCTTCTCCTCCTACCTCGTTCGAGTGCTGGGTAGGACAGCGCTAGCCTACCCAGCTCCTTTCTCACAAACATTCACTCCCCCACCCCAACCAAGGTTTTTGTTAGCACACAATAGAAAATCAGGAGTGTGCACTCCAAAGCTTGTCCTACCCAATTATCAATCATGTGAACGGCCTTTCTGCTTCTCATTCTCCCCACATATGTCCACATCCATTCAAATCCCTCCCTATTTCCCGCCCCACCCCCACCCCACCCCACATCTATTTCAGGGTTACTTCTGCATGTCCAAGGTCATGTTTATTGACCAAGCCAGCTATTCAAGCACCTCCAAAGGTATACAATATGTAGGAAAGGGGTGTGAGTGTGGTGCCTGCTTCATGATAGGAGTCAGATCTCACATCACAAATATGCTCTTCTGCCCTCTCTTCATCTCAGATAATACCTGATGAGGTGGACTGTTGGGGAAAGATGTATGTCAGCATTTCCTGTCTCACAAAGGACTGTTTATTTTCCTGAAAAAACAACCATTTGTCTTATGGGCAGTTTGAAAGGGTGTATGCTGGGGAATAGGGACAACTACATCTTCAGCATCCCTGCTATACAGGGACGGCTCGTGAATGAGGCTAGGTGAGGCAACCACCTGAGGTGGCAGCTTGGCAGAGGCGGTGGATTGGCTGCCCTCGATGGCCCCGCCACCACTTGCCGCTCCGCCCGACCAGCCACCACCTCTACCTCCTCCCTCCTGCCGCATCCTCCCACCCTCTACCTTCTCAAAAGTCTGTTGGCGGGAAATAGGAGCAGCAGGAAGTGTGTTGAATCATTTCCTCCTGCTTCAGTTTCCCCACCATCAGCATTTTGAACAGGCAGAGGGAGGGAGGACATGGCAGGAAGGAGGAGGAATGGTTATGCTTCACCAGGCAGGGGTGAAGTCTGTAAAGATGCCAGGCAGAGAGGAAATTCCAGGAACATCTTCCTGCAAGTGGATAGGGCTTTTGGAGGGAGGGGAGAGAAGCGAAAATCACTCTCCCTTCCCTTCCCCTCCAGGCCCACTCATCTGTGCAATGTGTAATTGCCACAGGTTTGCCAGAGGATCCCTGAAGACCCGCAGCCCTTCTTATGCCACCCTACTGCTATGCAGCACGTTGGCCACTGTGCCTTGGACCCTATTCATGGGAGGAGCTTTAAGGGCCAGGCTCTCTAGCTCTGCCCTGTAAGGTGTGAACATTTCATCTCCCAGTGTTCAAGCCATTATTTCCAATGGTCATGATGTTGCACATGCATGATTGTAAAGTTTTACTTATTAGCACAAGAGTGCTCTTATGCAATAGCAACAGCATTGTTTTAGATGCCCGGAGCAGTGTGAGCAATGCAGATAACATAAGAACAACCCTGCTGGATCAAGTACAAGGCCTATCTAGTCCAACATTCTGTTTCACACAGTGGCCCACCAGATGCCTCTGGGGACCCCACAGGCAAGAGGTATGTGCATGCCCTCTCTCCTGCTGTTGCTTCCCTGCAACTGGTATTGAGAGGCATCATGCCTCTGACGCTGGAGGTGGCCCACAGCCACCAGTCTAATAGCCACTGATAGACCTGTCCACCATGAATTTGTCTAAGCCCCTTTTAAAGCTGTTGGCCATCACCACATCCCATGGCAAAGAATTCCATAGATTAATTATGTGCTGTGTGAAAAAGTACTTCCTCTTTTCGGTCCTAAATTTCCCAACCTTCAGTTTCATGGGGCAACCCCTGGTTCTAGTGTTGTGAAAGAGGGAGACCAATTTTTCTCTGTCCACCCTCTCTGTCCACCATGCATAATTTTATACACCTCGATCATGTCTCCCCTTAGTCACCTCTTTTCCAAGGTAAAGAGCCCCAGATGCTGTAGCCTAGCCTCATAAGGAAAGTGTTCCAGCCCCCTGATTATTTTGGTTGCCCTCTTCTGCACCTTTTCCAGTTCTACAATATCCTACAATTGCCAGTTCTACAGATCCACCCACAGTACACTGCGTGTCATATCAGCTAATGACAACAAAGTCACTTAATTTTATTAAAATGTTTGTTTTTATGGGCATTTAATAAATAAAGTAACTTTGTCTTTAACTTGTTTAGATTTGTGCTGTTTTGTCTTCCTCTCTTGTCACTCCCAAATTCCCAGCTACTGCACAATCACAAAGCCATTCACCCCTTGATGCTGAATTAGATGGTAGACTGCAGAGGTAGAATTCTGGACTGTACCATCTTAGACTGCAGTTGTGAAAGGGGTCAACATTTGGAATGCTCTCCTCTGGAACAACCCCGCCCCGCTTCCTGCATTTATTTTAGGACTCGAAGGCGCATACATTGCAGCTCTCTCCTTGATGTGCTAGTTTCTACAAGCAAGGAGCTTTTTTAGCCATTTAATTTTGCACCATTTCCCCCACAGGAAACCCATGACCATCAGAGCTACTGATCTGCTGAGATTCCTTGGCTCTTGCCTTACTCACCATTGCTTTACTTCATTCTCTGTTCTGTAGTTGTTACACTGCTTGTGATGGGGCCTATGTGACAGGGGGCACAGGCCCCCAACTATTATTTCTTGTTTACACAATCAGACAGGTGTTATTGACTGGTTTGTTTTATCCAGACATCGAGTCCTTCCCAAGGACCTGGGATGGCTGAATTTTATTGTCAATGTTGTTGCTGTTGTTAAAGATACCATCGCAGAATATAGGCTGTTCCCAGTAAAGCTGCTTTTTGTAATTGGCTGATGGTGATTTCTATGGCCCCTATGGTGTTGAGGTGCTCTTCAAGGTCTTTTGGAACTGCACCCAGGGCACCAATTAACACTGGGATTATTTTGGTCTTTTTCTGCCACAGCCTTTCAATTTCAATCTGTAGATCTTTGTATTTTGTGATTTTTTTTTCTATTTCTTTTTCTTCTATTCTGCTATCCCCTGGTATTGCTATGTCGATTATTTTGACTTGTTTTTCTTTCTTCTCGGCTACAGTTATATCTGGTGTATTGTGTGGCAGATGTTTGTCTGTTTGTAGTCGGAAGTCCCATAATATTTTTACATCTTCAACTTTTTCAATTTTATGGTCCCACCCATTTTTGGCTACAGGTAGCTTGTATTTTTTGCAGATGTTCCAGTGTATCATTCCTGCTATCTTGTCATGCCTTTGTTTGTAGTCAGTCTGTGCGATCTTTTTACAACAGCTGATTAGGTGGTCCACTGTTTCATCTGCTTCGTTACAAAGGCGGCACTTGCTGTTTGTTGTGGATTTTTCGAACAAACAGCAAGTGCTGCCTTTGTAAATTATTATTATTATTATTATTATTATTATTTCTATTTCTATACCGCCCTTCCAAAAATGGCTCAGGGTGGTTTACACAGAGGAACAATAAATAAATAAGATGGTTTCCTATCCCCAAAGGGCTCACAATCTTAAAAAAAAAATCAGATAGACACCAGCAACAGTCACTGGAGGTACCGTGCTGGGGGTGGATAGGGCCAATTACTCTCCCCCTGCTAAATAAAGAGAATTACCACATTAAAAGGTGCCTCTTTGCCAAGTTAGCAGGGGTTAGGGGTTGACCACTGATTTGCTCAGAGCCCTGAATCTCATCAGCCACTTCCCTCCTCCATGACCTCTTCCAGAAAAGAAGTGCAGCGGTGGTGGCACCTGCACCGAGCATGGAAGGCAGCTCCTAGCCTCACTTAGCTCTCTGCTGCTTCTCCCTTCGTAAAGTAAAGTGTGCCATCAAGTCAGTGTCGACTCCTGGCAACCACAGAGCCCTGCGCTTGTCTTTGGTAGAATACAGAAGAGGTATAGGTGCTGTATTATAACATCAGAGGCTTTAAAAAACCTATGTAATTATTGGGGGGGGGGGCATGATTGAGTTTAATTATCAAAAGAGGGGTTGTGGACCCAGGCCTTGCCACCCCGGATCCTTTAAATAGTGAGCAACGCCCCTGCCGTGAGCCAAAACAAAAGGAAAGTACCTTCCATTTGATGCTACAGTAAAAATGCTCCTGACAAAGTAGATCCAAAGTTCATTGTTTTTAAACCTTAAATGCAGCTGGAAGCTTTTAAGAATCTTCACTAAGTGATCAGTGTTAGATGGAGCAGGAATCCATTCCCCTCCAAAACGTCTCCTTAATTTCTTCCTCTGCAAAACATTTTCACACCAATATTCCCTGTTTATTCAAATATTTGCTGAATACCCACCTAATATTTAACATCTGCATTTGATTTGACAACATACGTGTTTTATTTCAGTATTTGATACATGACAGTATTTGATAGATAATACACAATAGTACTGCAGTGTTTGGCAACCAATAGCTTATGAGATCCCATATTTGGTGCCTGCTAAAGAGATGTCAGCACGTCTAAAAGTACTCACATCTGAAGGTAAAACTTTCACATTAAATATATGAATTTGAATTTTGAATCCAAAATTTTGCATTCAGATGCTAAGTTGCAGGACAACAAACAGATGATCGTATTTGTGAACTCCTTCCAAGCATGAAGACAAGGAGCAACGCTGGGGGATTCAGCAGAGTTGACACCCATGGCAGACTCCCCTCACCCATATTTGCAGAAAAATAGTGAGAAGAGGCAAAATAACCTCTAACTGTCCCACAAACCACCCTCCCCCAATTTCAGCTGCCCCAGGGTTCTGCAAGCAGCACACTGTCTTCATGTGCATGCAGACACAGCTATAATTCCTGGCTTGGCCAGGAATGGGGGGAGCTCTTGAGACATGGCAACCCAAACGTCCCTTCATGAACTAAATGAGGAATTGGTTGTACCCTCCCTCATGAATTTCTTGTGGGTCCCTACTTGTTTCAAGCATCTGTAAGCATTCATTTCAGGCACTAGTGTTGCCAGTTTGTAACCATACTCTCTTAAGGATTTAAACAGGGTAGAGATCTAAACATTACAGCAGGCCATATATCTGGAATGAGGTGTGGGTTTGACTGTGCGTACGTATGGGCACCCATGCACACAGTCATGGTTCTTGGTAGAAGACACCTATACTTTGGCAATGAAACGGAGAGCTCCCTCTCAACCTACCCTCATCTTCTCCCCCTTTTCTTTTAAAGCGTATACATTCATCAGCATCAACATCTTATTTGTTAGCTGCCTCATAACAAGTTGTTCTCTGGGTGGCTCACAACAGAGGATGAAAACATACAATAAAAATACATAACACATTAAATTATAGGAGACAAAAAAGAAAATATAATACAATGCAAAGCAGCTTAAAAATTCATTTTAAAATTAGTTAAAAATCAGATCAAAACTGAAAACCAAAATTTAAAAGGCCTGGGTGAACAAAATGGTCTTTACCTGGTGTCTAAAAGAACAAAGTGATGAAGCCAGGTGAACCTCACTGGGGAGGCTATTCCATAAATAGGGTGCAGCCACCGAAAAGGCCCTCTCCCTGATAGCCACCCACCTCACCTTGTTTGGCAGGGGCACTTAGAGGAGGGCCTTCAAAGAAGATCTTCAGGTTTGGGTAGGGACATATGAGGCAAGGCACTCTTTCAGGTAACCCGGCCCCAAGCCATTTAGGGCTTTAAAGGTTAAAATCAGCACTTTGAATTGGGCCTGGAAATGGACTGGGAGCCAGTGCAGCTGATGAAGCACTGGTGATATGAATGATCAAAATGTTCAGTCCCAGTTAATAATCTTTTAGCTCTTTTTGTACCAGCTGCTGTTTCTGGACCATTTTCAAAGACAGCCTCACATACGACACATTGCAGTAATCTAAGCAAGAGGTTACCAAAGCATGAATAACTGTGGCTAACCTATCTCTGTCCAGGTAAGGTCACAGCTGGCGTAATATCAGCTGAAACTGATAAAAGGTGCTCTGAGCCACAGAGGCCACTTGAGCCTCTAGTGACGGTGCTGGATCAATGAGCACCCCCAAACTGTGAACCTGGTCCTTCAGTGGGGGAGTGAAACCTCATCTAGAACAGAGTGAACATCATTCACCCAGGCAGAGGAACCACCGACCAACAGTACTTCTGTTTTGTCTGGATTGAATCTCAGCTTATTCACCCTCATCCAGTCCATTACTGCATCCAAGCACCAATTCAGGACAGTCACCGCCTCACCAGCATCAGATGAAAAAGAGAGATACAACTGAGTATCATCCATATACTGATGATACTTCAAGCCAAATCTCCTGATGACCTCTCCCAGCGGTTTCATGTAGACGTTAAACAGCATAGGGGAAATAATAAAACTTGCAGAACCCCGTAGCATAACTGCCAAGGAGCTGAGCAGTAGTCCCCCAGCACCACCTTCTGGGAACAAGCCTCAAGGTAGGAACAAACTGTGCCTCCCACACCCATCTTGGCCAGCCTATCCAAAAGGATATCATGGTCAATGGTATCGAAAGCCGCTGAGAGATCCAAGAGAACTAACAGGGTTGCACTCCCCCATCCTCTCTCTGCATAAGTAATCCCACAGGGCGACCAAAGGAATTGCTGTTCCAAAGCCGAGCCTGAAGCCTGATTGAAATGGATCTAGAAAGTCTGTTTTCTCCAAGAGTGTCTGGAGCTGGTCATCCACAACACGCTCAAGCACCTTGCCCAGGAAGGGAATATTGGCCACAGACCTATATTTGTTTACATCCTCTGGGTACAGCCTTTAGGAGTGGTCAAATAATAGCTTGCTTCACTGAAGCCGGACCACTCCCTCTCTCAATGAGGTGTTTAGAGCTTGCTGGACCCAGCTAAAAATTCCCTCCTTACTAGATTTAATAAACCATGAAGGACAAGGATCAAGCCTGCACATGGCTGGCCGAACCCAACTGAACCCCTTGTCCACATTCTCAGGGACCACAGTAACATTACAAGGTAGCACTAGTAGCCCAGCCTGGGTTAAGTTGTGCGTGTGAAGCACTGGGAGTGAGGTTGCTCCCGGCGGTGCTCCCTCACCAAGCTCCACTTTTTAACCTGGTGTTTAGTGAGGTTAAGTGGACCTGTGGTTTCTTAACCTCAGCAAGTGATCGTCTGGGTGATCGGCACTGGGTTAAACGGCTTCTCCCTGACCCACTGCCATTTCCAGCAGCGAGCCGGGCAGGGGAGGCGCGGCCTGCTGAGTGTGGCAGCAGCTCTAATGTGAGCGGCTGCTGCGCCCGTGCCCTGGGGCACCCTGGGATGCATGAGGAGGAAAGTCCTCCCACTCCCAGGATCTCCCTCCGCTACACTACTGCTCGTGTGGGCATGTGGTGTGGCAGAGGGGAGGACAGCAGCTGCTCGACAGGCCTTCCCCGCAGCCTGCACACACAAGACCAGGAGTGCTGGTCTTGTGTTAGCAAGCATGACTTGTCCCCTTAGCTAAGCAGGGTCTGCCTTGGTTGCATATGAATGGGAGACTAGAAGTGTGAGCACTGGAAGATATTCCCCTCAGGGGATGGAGCAAGTTCCCTCCCTGGCTTCTCCAAGATAGGGAGACAATAGAGAGAGAAGCTGCTGCCAGTCTGTGAAGACAATAGTGAGCTTCATAGACCAATAGTCTGACTCAGTATATGGCAGCTTCTTATGTTCCTATGTACATGTTTTTGTGCATGTCCATGCATTCATTTAAAACAACGAACTGTACACTTGTTCATTTTAAGAAATGAACAGGCCCCCTCAAGTGCAGGGTACTACTGTACACATGTTGAACATAATGTACGAATAGGACTATAGTTACAGTCACAACATGAATTAATCACCTAAAAATGTTCTTACTGTTACTCTCTGAGGGGGGGAGTTGTATATTAGAAGATTACTATGTATGTTAGGGAGTGTGCCAGTTTTTCAAATATGTATAGACGCCTTGTGAATTTTCCATGAGCGAATATCATATTTAGCCCTGTGTCATATAGACACTCAATGGCTGGTTAATAACAAGAAGATGCCAGGACAGATTGTCATACACCACTGCCATCAAAATTAGTGGAAGCTTTGCCTTTGGACTCAGTGGACGAAGGATCAGGCTTCACATGTATGGGCCGTCTCCATGGAAACAGGAGGAGTGGATCCCCAGACAGAGGGGCAGGGAAGAGAGGAAGAATTGCATGGTGGGGGGATCAGCAGAGTAACCATATACTACCAGCATGAGTAAGATGCTGCAGGGCTGTGAGTGGGGAATGTGGCTCTTAGAGTAAAACAATTAGGAAGGGTGGATTGCACAGCCAACTGCAAAACCAGTATACCAACTGCACACAGTTTGCAAGCAGTGGAGATCAAAGGCTCAAGGTAGGAGGCGGGGAGCATGTGAGTCTGCTGCTAAGCTCACGGTTTTTCCTCCTACCTCCTTCAGAAGCTGGGATGGAATCTGGATCGGGTGCGCTCATCCTACCCAGCGGATGCATCACAGACAATCACGCTCCCTGCCTCCTGCCTTGATGTTTACTCACACGCAACAGGAAACCAGCAGCGAACACAGCTCCCAAAACTGGACAAGACACCCATCCTTCCCAGTTAGCAGTCACGTGAACAAGCCTATGGAATATATATGGGAATGAATTGTGCAAAAATTGGCTGCTGTTTGAGAATATGATTTTGCTGTGATTTTAGCTGCTTTCTTTGTTGACTGACTATTGTTTTCATTGAGCATTTTGATTTGTTTTTTTTGTAACTTGGACTTTTATTTTGCAGTAATTTGCAATCATTTATTTGCTAGGGCTGTAAGCAGAGAAAACAGTGAATATAATAATACTATAATAACAACAGCAACAAATCAAAGCTTGGATTTCCCCCTCGATTCATTTTTAAAAATTCATTACAGCACAGGTGCTGAACCAGCTTTCTGATCAAAAATCTCTTCCCCCACTCCCCTTCCCTCCCTCACCCCCTTCAAAAGTAACACAATGATCAAAAAGTCTCTGCTGGTTAATTACCTCTCTGTTTGATCAGCCATAGACACCATCAGCAGAAATCCATGCTGACACCTCCCTGTTAAAACACCCAGTTGATCCCATGGGGAAGTTGACATTCCTCAAAGCTCATTAGTGGTTTAACAGCAAAAATATGATAATCCCAAGGCCCAGATTTAAAAACACACACTCACACATGTGATGCTACATATCTTTTTTGAGGTTATTTTTTCCCCTCCCGGCCTGTTGGTTCACCTGAGGGGTGACATAGCAACAGCTTGAATTACATTTCAGTCGGCCATGTACAGCTGTGCTAGGGGAGCATGAGCAGCCTTGCTCTGGGGCGGGGGTGGTGGGGAGGGCTATTAAGCACCAAGAATATCATGCAAGATGACGCCTCTGGTTGTCAAGAATCCTCCTTGCTGGCGAGGTATCACAAGCCCCTGTTATATGAGGTGCAGAGCAAGTGGCAGCAAGGGCTTGGGACAGGGCTATATATATCATTCTGAGTGTCACAGCCCCCGACTCTTCCGATCAAGCTGCAAACATTAATGCTTTTAGCTTGGGAGGCGCTTACATGCTGGTCAAGGAATGGTCACACTTAACAGTCATTCCTTCTAATTGATGAGCCTATTAAGACCCACTTTATAGCTGTGTAGCTATTCAGGAAAGAGACTTGGTGCCATTGCTGATACTCACTAAAAGATCTCGTCCAGTGCACTACCGTGGGGAAAGGAAAGGAAAAAATGCACAATATGGTGGCCTATAAAGCCCTAAATGATCTAGGCCCAGCACAAGAGACCACCTCTACCATGATGCACCATCATGACCCTTATGAGAGGCCATGAATTCTCTCTCAAGCATATCGTCCATGCATCAGGTCCAGTGGCAGTGGCTGCCTCTTGAGGTGGCCGGGGGTGGGGCATAGGGAAGAGAAGGGAGCCGGGATAACCATAGGCGGGGCTAATAGGCAGGCCCAGCCCTAAGTTAGAAAGAACCAGCCCATGGTTTTCTCCATCTGTAAAGTTGTTTACCTGTCTCAACCCAGATCTCCATCATTCACACCAGCACAGGTGGCTATTGAGTGCTAATTTAGTTGGCTTGTGAGTAAAGGAATCCTGCCCTTGGAATGGTTAATTGTTGGTGTCAGTGTAGAAAGTAGCAATATCTTCTCCTTCTCTCTAAAGTCCCCATGCCTCATGCTTCAGTAGCTAAAGTCCCCACCCCGCCTTGCTTCTGGAGCTCCATCCTGTCTTATCTCAGCACTGACTCCATTTCTCCCCTTCCTTGCATTCTCAGCCCTCTCCTCTTCACCCCATGCAGGACTAGACTAAGAAGACCAAATGAATAATAATAAAATGAAATGAAATGAAAATATAAATAAATAAATAAATAAATAAATAAACAAACAAACTGTATTTGTTAGCTGCCCCATAACAAATTGTTCTCTGGGCGGCTAAAGTGAGGGGGATTGGAGTCTTGAGTGCTTATCTGCAGGTAGCACCTGCATAGACACATTTCACACTGCTTGAAAATACCACAATGTATTTGGCCACATACAGAGCCCACTAGTTTCCTTTCTTCTCACAATACATACTTTGATTTTTTTAAAAAGTTGTTTTAGTGAGAACTAATCTGCCTATTTTTCTTTCACTATCCCTAATACTGGACTAAATTTGGTCCAAATTGGTTAGGCAGTTCGCAAGTTAGCCCACTTGTGTCTCAAACGTTCATGCGTCCACCATCTTGAATTGGGGTGAATGACATAATCACAAACTATGTGTTTGAGGTGTCCTTATATGTCCCTACAACTGTGCCAAATTTGGTCCAAATCAGTTCCCACTTGCACTTCAAACGTTCATATGTCCGCCATATTGAATCAGGGTGGATGAAATGATCACAAACTATGCCATTGAGGTGTCCCTTTGTGTCCCTACACCTGTAGCAAATGTGGTTCAAATCGTTTAGGTGGTTCACAAGTTAGCCCAATTGAGCCTCAGATATTCATGTGCCTGCCATCTTGAACTGGGGTGCATGGCATCATTACAAACTACACTACTGAGGTATCCCTGTATGTCACTCACTACAACTGTACCAAATTTGATTCAAATCAGTTGGACAGTCCACAAGTTAGTCCACTTGTCCCTCAAACGTTTACACATCTGCCATCTTGAATTGGGATGGATTTCATCATCACAAACTATGCCATTGAGGCATCCCTATGTGCTCTTACAGCTGTAGCAAATTTGGTTCAAATTGGTTAGGCAGTCCACAAGTTAGCCCACTTATGCCTCAAATGTTTACATGTCCACCATCTTGAATTGAGGTGGATGACATCACCATAAACTACACTGTTGAGGTGTCCCTATGTGTCCCTTCAACTGTACACAATTTGGTTCATATTGATTCAGACATTGCAAAGTTGATGGCGGAGGGGACACACACACACACACACGGACTGCTGGGCAATCAAAATCAAGCCTTATTCCTTTCTTTATCACAATATAAAAATTTCCAGGATAGATCCTTGAGCTGAAGTCTTATAAACACAGCAGTTACTTGGTAGTAAGCCCCAATGAGTTCATTATGGCTTTGCTTGGGATCAACTGTATAGAATTGGTTGCAGTTCTACAGTATGTAGCATTTACTTGAGAAAATCCTTTATCAGATTTGAAAATTAAACTATATAAATCACAAACCTTTCCAAAGAACCTATGCTGAGGAACTCTCCTCAGGCCCTCTACCACTCACCCCCCCCAAAAAAAAGTAAACACAAAATAACCAACCAGGGGCATAGCAAGGTTGGAGTGGGCCCATGGTCACCTCCCAGTGCAGTATTTAGAATGCCAACCCACAGTCTTGTGATTCCTGCTGTGTAAACAGATATATCTCTCTCTTCTTCTTGTCTTCCCCTCGCCATTTGTTCTGTTGATCGGTCATATTGATTAGGCATACCAGAACAACCAGTGGGACAGGCCCCTACCTTGTGCTGGGCCCACACTCTGGCCTCAGAGCCCCACCCTCCAAGTCATAAAGCAGCTTATGAGCACCCATACAATTTCTTCCCCCCTCTCCCTGACATGAGGAGTGGAGAACCACTGGCCATTCCCTGCCACCTTGCAGCTTTACATTGTAGGATGGTATATTAGTCATCATTAGGAAAGGGGGGGATGGATATAGAATCACTGGATTTGGCAAAGTGTTCTGTGCAGCAGAAGAAACTGCAGTCTCATTTACCTGTGCAAGTTGGTATGCTGAAAAGAATGGGCCAGGGCTTGGTTTAAAGGCACAGGATGCAGCAGCTTTGCTGAAATTAGGCAGGCCTGGGAGGGAATGGTCAATGCCCCGGATGAGAGACTATCTGGGAGGACTGGAACATCATGCTTTCCACCTTGAGACTCACTAGAGAAGAAAGGTGAGCTATAGCTATGATACAAGGTACCATTTGTATCATAATCCCCCCGCCCCCAAACAACCCTAGGAGCACAGTGACAGATTACACAGGTTGTGGCATGGCCTGCACCAGTCCTCATGACTCACTGTGGCAAATTGCATGAAAAAGGGCTCAGAAGACCATCCATAAAGTACACCAAATTTTTACAAACTCTTTTCCCCGTCTTGTCACAATTGCCACATTTTAGCCAAGACTTCCTCCTTTCTTTGTGACAACTTTCCTGCCTCCCATTCACTGCTATACAGTAAGGCTGGGTTAGAGGGCTGGGTAACCCAGCCTGGGTTAGTTTGCTTGTGTGCAGCACCAAGATCAGGGCTGATCCCAGGGCTGCCCACCCACCTACTTTTAACCCCAGCCTTTAGCCAGGGTTAAGGGTGCAGGTGAGCCCTTCACCCCAGCGCTGGGGTCGTGTGTGAGTGCTTGGGCTGTGTGCAGCCCAAACACACACAGAGTTGAGTGCCTAGAGTGCCCAACTCCTGGGGGATTTCCCTACTGCACCATGCTTGCCACGCTGTGCATTGTGGGGTATCCAGCAGCCGGGATGCATTGTCCTGGCCTCCAGATATACACTGCTTGAAGCAGTGTGGATCATGTGGGCACACGATCTGCGTGTCCCACCAATGCAATAATCTGAGGGGAAGGTAGGCTTGTCCCTGCCTTCCCGCCTGCCCGGTCCTCAGTCATGTGACTAGCCTTTATATATGAAACCATAGGGCATAGCTACCCCCAAATCAAAACTGATTCAGTAGTCACTCTTGGAACCCTCAAAGAACTAGAACTGTGATGGGAGCTAGAGATCACAAACAGAGAATTCTTAATATCTGGGTGCTTTCCAGACTAGCTGCTAGAACAGCAGCAAAACGCTCCGTTCAGGCAAGTTGCATTCGGATCATAAACAGTAGGGGGAGCAGTCTCGCAGCAACTAACAACCCAAAAAACCAGCAACTTTTTCATGCCAGATATATGACGTCCTTGCCTTGTTGCGATTAAATTCGCAACAAGGCATTGGAAATGTGAATGGCGCCCTGCTGTCCCCATAGGGACTGTGGTGTCACGACGCAGAAAGTGTGGAAGCACACTTCCAAGATGTGTCCTGACCCCATTGTTGGGTCTAGTCTGGAAAGCACCCTGCACCAAACGACAACCCTCAAGATTCTTTGCAGGAAAGTAACATGACATTTAAATGGGTATAAATTAGAGGTGTAAGGTTTAGTCTTAGAGTAATAAATTAAAAGACTTTTGATCAATAAAAGTGACCTCAAATTAATGGGGCAGCACTTTTAAAAAAATTAACATTATTTTCCATGCAAATGTTTACAAAAACCATGGATGACAGACACCATCTTAGAAAAGGCATTCTACTCTTACCACAGAAAGGAATGTCTGTTTTAAGGATGCACTTGTTATTACTTGTGCATGCATCATCTAAAAACAAAGGGTCTTATCCTAACCCTATATGCATGGAAGGAAGTTACCAGAAGGAAACGTCCTTCCTCCCTCCTCCCCACAGCATCCTTATGTCCCCATCCCACCCCCACCCCACAGTCTATTCTTGAGGGTTTGAGGATCCTAGCAAAACAGCAGCAGGGCAGAGGGGTCTACTGAGGAAGGTGGAATCAGCAAAATCACCCCTCTCTTTTGTGAACAGATGTACCTTCCATTTGTACAGAACCAACACAGAATACAAACAATGCATACTTCTTTCCCCACTTCAAGGCCATTTTATTCCTGCACAGATTTATGTGGATTTAACCAACCCATTAATTGATTAGTTGGCTAAATTTATATGATTAGTTCATTAAGGGCCAAAGTACACTTTATATCAGACATGTGACTGGCCCTTGTATGCTTGGGTAGCTGGTTCAGGAAGGTGGGAAAACTGGATCGTGGTCAAGGTGGGGGCAAATGGTTAAAGCCCCTGCATGTATACCATAGTCTCCATCTGCATCACTCCCATCATTGGTGGGAGTAAACCCCAAGCACACAAGGGCCAAAGACATGATATGTGTAACAGATAGATTGAGCCTAAGATTTCTTTACACCGGCGACAACCCTGTGATAAATCTGATACAGCTATGCCCTTAAGCCAGTGTTTCTCAAACTTTTGATTTCCAGGCACAGATTTTTCTGCATTAAACTTGGAGGCACACTTCACCCATATACACAAAGAGTGTGTGTGTGTGTGTGTGTGTGTGTGTGCGCGCGCACACTAGTAAAACAACTTGCTGCTTGCAAGCAGTGATTAAGTGAGAGCTTGCCATTTGCAAGCATATTAATACCTAATCTCACTGTGAGTTTAGTCTTTTTGTAGCCCTATGAAGTCTTATTCCCCATGCTTTCCAATGGAAATGTCTCCCTAGATCTTCCAGGGAAGTAATGATTCCCACCCGGCCCCCCAGGGTTTTGGATTTGCAGGGGGTGTGTGGTTTGGGCAAGGTCTGGAATATACCTGTGTAAATGGCAGGTGTCTATCTTTTGTGGTTTGGTCTGGGAGTTTCATATCAGTGAGTGAGTGAGTGAGGCCCAAGTAGCTTTATATTATAGATATTTATTAGCTCCCAGAAGAATGGGCAGGCATCTTCCTTGCCATTGCAGGATAGCCCAGATAATATGCATCAGATAATCTCTGGCATCCTGTCCTCCCTTTTGTCCAGTCAGGGCTCAGGGATGAGAGTATGCTTTCTGGGCAATCAGGATCATCATCTGCACCTGCCAGCACCTGTAGGGCAAGCTCCAGCCCATCAGAGAATTCCAGGGTGTCTTTATTTGTGCCCCATCACTGCACATATATTTACAGAGGAAAGGGCAACCACCAGCGCTACACTGAGTTTGCCAGCTCCAGTGGGCATTGAGAGATGGATGCACTCAACATACTGGCTTAATTTTTCAGGCCACTCTTCAACCCCTCTCCTAGCACACTTGTGTGCCAGTTTGGGGATCACAGTCTTAAGCAAGGAGAGAGGAGGTAATGTGCCCAAAGTCCCTGTACTATACATCTCCAGACATCCTGGCTTCAAGATGCTATTGTGTAGATGACCCTGTCTTTTTTCCAACTACTACAGAATGGTCCAGTTGGCATTAACAAAGACACTATTTAAAATAGCTGTGTGCATGGTCAAAGGAGTGTGTGGGGGGGTGTGTGTGTGCAAATCTGTTCCATCCATGACAGCAAATGTTTCAATTTGTGTGGGTGGTGAAAAAAAGAGAGGGAATCAAACAGCCCAGCCTTTTAGATTTGCTACACTAGGAAATACATGCTGAAGTTGGCACACACTGACTTACGCACTAGTGCAAAATCACAAAAGACTATATGAAACAAGGGCACAATTAATGGTTAGGGCTGAAGTACAAGCTAAAACAGACTAAGAGCAATTAAACACACACACACACACACACACAACTGCACACTCTATTCATGTTATTTTGTAGTAATCAGCATAACGGGGTGTCAGGGAAAGGTTAGATTTTAATATCCCAGTGAGAAACTCACAATGGGCTTGTTCTTTCAGGGTGGAATTTTGCCCACAAACGCAGATTAAAGGGGGCACCTCACAAATGGCTGGGATGCATCCTGCCTTGTTGCTGTTACAGCCTCAATACGAACGGTTCCCTGGAATTCCACTCAGAGCCCAATGCACACGAATAAAACTTGAAGGCCCAAAGGATTATCCCTGCTGGAACATGTTATGAAAGCAATTAACAGACCCAGTTCCCTCGTTCTCAATATTCCACTTGACATTCCCTCCCATACTTGCCACTAAATTAACAATTTTAAAAGATGTTTGCTCTCAGGAGATAGATAGATAGATAGATAGATAGATAGATAGATAGATAGATAGATAGATAGATGAGGTGCAGACAGAGGGAAAGCTTGAGGAACAACAGTTAAATTTTTGAGGGGAAGAGAAAAGACATTTTCGGGGAGAAAAAATATTTTGGGGGGAGTCAGTAAAATAAGGTGGGAACTCTTCAAATGCTTGGGGAGGGTATCTGCTGGGGAGAGAGAGAGAGAGAGAGCGAGTGATGCAATAATTGAAATTTCTAAGCGTAACAGGAGAATGAAAGAATTAGTTGTCATTGGTTGAAATCAAAGTTGGGTTAGGCCTTCATTCAGGTGAAATAATTCAATGCATTTATTCCTTTAGCTTTTTAGAGTTCAAATATGGGTATGGTTTCTTTAAAAGTAATTGAGTGGGATATTTTACCTACAAAGAGTTTGGAATTAAAGTATTTTGATGTGACCATAAAAGTGTTTCCCCTCTCAGCTTTTTCAGTACGCTTGGATAGCACTCTGTTTTCACCAGCAAATGGTGTTCAGCTTCTCCCTAAATCATACTCAACTACTTCCTACATCAAAAGAGGCTCAGCTGTCACTCTGGGCAAACCGAGAGCTCAGTTGTATCTGTCTTCTGATTAGTGCGAATCCTGCAGAGTCTCCAACCTACTGAGGATAGAGGTTAACCACTGTGACAAGTAGCTAAGGTTGTGGGTTGTGTATCACTCCCATATTTCCAGCTCAAGATTAGAAAGCCTTTTAAAGGATGCAACATCAACAAAAGACAACTGGGGGAGGAGGGTGGAAGAAAAGCTGGAGGTGTGTCTGCACTGAGGCCCTAATCTGTTTTTTATGGTGTATCGAGAGCAGCTCTGCACTTTATGTAGCATCCCCATATATTTAAACTCCTAGGTATACATGCCTGATCACCCTGATTAGGCTGGGTCTCCCTAAAGTGTGTACATGGGTGTTTAAAGACATGGATAGGGATGCATTTAAAATATTTAAAATATTTAATATCCCACTTTTCAATTAAAATAAAACTTTACTTATAATGTAGAATATAACCAAAACAATAAAAACGCAGCCACTCTACCTACTTTCGTTTCACCTTAATCTTAATTGACAAGTTAGCCCACTTCTGCCACAAATGTTCACGCATCCGCCATCTTAAATTGGGGTGGATGTCAACATCACAAACTACGCCGTTGAGGTGTCCCTATGTGTCCCTACAACTGTACTCAATTTGGTTCAAATCAGTCTAGGCACTGCAAAGTTGATAGGAACATACACACACACACAGACCACAAAGACACACACACACACACACACACACACACACACACAAAGCTGGGTGATCTCATAAGCGTACTTTCTTTAAGGAAAGTAGACTAAAAAAGAACAGCAGCATTAAATAGACCTAAAGAAGATTAAATAGCATATTAAAAGGCTTGAGCAAATAAAAAGGTCTTTGGTTGGTGCTGAAACATTTGATTTGACACCAGGTGACCCTCTCTGGGAGAGAATTTCACAAATGGGGAATCACCATCAAGAAGGCCATTTCTCAGTTGCTACCTACCCCATAGGAATATAGGAACCTGCTTTACACCGTCAGACCATTGGTCCATCTAGCTCAGTATTTTCTACACTGAGTGGCAGTGACTCTCCAGGGTTTCAGACAGAGGTCTTTCCCAGTCCTACCTGCAGATGCCAAGGAGTGAATCTGGAACCTTCTGCATGCAAACAGATCCTCTACCACTGAGTTATGGCCCTAGCCCCTAAAGGGAGTATCTTACAGCAGACAGCGCTCACTTGTAGTCACCCACCGAAATGTAAACCAAAGTGAATCCTGCTTAGCAATGGGATCTCATCTACAAAGGTGGGGACACCCAGAGAAAGACCACAGAAGATGATCTCAACATTTGGGAGGTTCATGTGGGAGTTAGAGAATTCCTTAAGGGTGCCATCCACACTTGCCAAAAGAAACACTGGTGGTAACATGGATATACCAGCAGCAACTGCAATTGCCACATAAGGTATGCGGAGCCACTATTCAAACAGGCAAGCTTTCTAGTTCTTCAGGTTTCAAGCAGAGCCTGCTCTAAAAATGTACTAAAATGTAGGGATGTGCATGAATTGATATTTTCGATTCAATTTGTGCCTGAATCGAATCACCCCTGATTTGTTTTGTGTCCAAATCTGCCCCCCCCGAATCACCTCAGATTCTATTTTGATTTTATTTTATTCAGATTCTGATTGATTCAGACCACATATAAAGGTCCTAGAGGCACCAAATTTGGGTGGTGGGAAGCTCCCCATGGGTGCCACCTACCACCCAAATTTCAAGGCAGTGGGGCACTTGGTTGATTAATGATTTTTAAAAAGTTTTTACTGATTTTGTATATTTCCACATTAGGAAATAAGGGAGATTTGAAGTCACCCTATCCTGACCCTAAGATGAATCCCCAGCTTTCATTTTTTTTTTTTTTTAAAGGATAAGTTCCACACACACACCTGCAAGGCAGTGGGGAATTCATTTTATTTTTAGGAATATTGACATGTTTAGATTCTTTGGTGTCTAATAACCTTTCCTCATAATGAATCCCAATGAGGATTCAAGGCATCCTATGAGGATTCATTATGTGCCTTCCTTTCTTCTGTTAATTTTGACTGTCATTAGATAGTGGCAACTGTCAACTACCATGTGTCAACTATGCCCCCCCACACACACACAAACACTGGAGTACTCAGTTTATTTTTTTAGGAATTTTTGAAGTGTTTAGATTCTTTGGTGTCTTCATTACACACCTTCATTTATTCTGTTCATTTTGACCCCACTGCTTTGCGGGTGCAGGTGGGGAATTAGTGGCATCCCATGAGCTAACTACCCCCCAGCCTACAAGCCACTGGGTACTCAGTTTATATTTTAGGAATTTTTAAGGTGTTTAGATTATTTGGTGTGTAATGAATCCTCATAGGGGATTCTAGAGCTTTATGTGGTCTAGAGCTTTATGTGGGGCTGCCACTGCGCTTAACTCAGAGATTGCAACTGGTGCAGAATGCAGCGGCCAGGGTCCTTACTAAGGCGCCTTGGTGAGCACATGTGACACCTTTGCTCATTCAGCTGCACTGGTTGCTGGTTGAGTCCCGGGTTAAGTTTAAGGTATTAACCTTAACATTTAAAGCCCTACATGGTATGGGCCCTCCATACCTCCAAGACTGCCTGGTTCGATATGTCCCTTGCCGGGTCCTGAGATCAGCCACAAGTAATGCCTTGGTGATCCCAGGCCCTAGAGATATTAAATTGCAATCAACAAGAGCCAGAGCCCTCTCAGTGGTGGCCATGAATCTATGGAACGGTCTCCTGGATAATGTCAGAGCTCTCCTTGATCTGTTGGCCTTTCGTAAGGCACGTAAGACTGAAATGTTCTGCCAGGTTTTCGGTCACTGAGATAGCTGGTCGTAAAGTGATCTTGTAATCCATGGTTATTATGTCATATGGAATGAGTATTGTATGGGGTTGTGGTTTATGAGGCTATGTAAGATATATTTTAATGAAATTGTGTTGTTGTGTATGTTTGCTTGTAAGCCGCCCTGAGTAGGGCGACATATAAATCTAAATAAATAAATAAATAAAATTATGAGGAAAGGTTATTAGACACTAAAGAGTCTAAACACTTAAAAAAATTCCTAGAACATAAACTGAGTACTTTATGTTCTCACTGCCTTGCGAGTGGGAGAGGGGTGTAGTTGGCACATGGCAGTTGACAGTTAGAACTGTCCAAAGACAGTCAAAATGAACAGAAGAAATGAAAGTGTGTAATAAATCCGCATAAGGATTCATTGAGGGAAAGTTATTATACACCAAAGAATACAAACAAAAAATAGTGACCGCATATTTTGCTCCGTAACTCCTCTTCTACAAGGTCTAGAACTTATCTTTTTTTTTTTTTTTAATGAAAGCTGGGGATTCATGTTAGGGTCAGGATAGGGCGACTTCGAATCCCCCTTATTTCCTAATGTGGAAATATACAAAATCAGTATATTTTGTGGGCCAAGGAGGAGGACTGAGTTCTGGGGGGTGGGGAGCAGCCGTCGGCAGGCCAAAGGAAAGCGGCCACTGACAGGCCAAGGATTAGGGCCTAGTTGTGGGGGTGGGGAGAGTGAGTGAATTGAGTTGTGTGGGGGAAAGAGCGAGCGAGAGGGTTGTGGGGGGGAGAGTGCAAGCGAGAGTGTTGTGGGAGTCAGAGCGTGAGTGAGAGGGTTGTGGGGGGCAGAGTTGCAGGGGTAGACAGACAGAGAGAGCAAGTTGTTGGGGAGGGGGAGAGAGTGAGTTGTGGGAGAAGCAGGGATGCCACAGGCTCAGTGTGGTAAATGATGCTCTATGTGGGTTCACATGAAAAATGATGCTCTGTGCAGGTTCAGCTAGTTGTATTTTAAAATCTTTGTTTTTGATCACTGATTGATTTTAACTGTTTTGTGTTATTTGTGAACCGCCCTGAGCTATTCTGTAAGGGTAGTCTAGAAATGGAACAAATAAATAAATATAAATGAATAAATAAATTGATTTGTACCCAAATCAATTTGCACATCCCTACTAAAATGTGTTCTAACAAGAGATCCAAGATGCAGCATAGTTAGTTGGCTAAAAGCAGGTATCTTGTTGATAGTTAAACTGGGGACAAGAAAGAACACCAGCCACTGAGAGATCTCAGTGTACAAAGCTCAAGGCTCATCCCGGTTCATGCCACTATTATTTAGTTATAGATTTAAAATATTTATTTCCTGCTTTTACATCAACAGTCAAAGCAGCTTCCCAGTACCAAAAACAACCAACCAATGACAGAGCCAAGAGCCATTACTCCAAACTAAAAGCAGCCTTCGAGAGATGCATCTTCAGACTATGGCAGAAACAATGCAGGGGGTAGATGGATTTCCTGAGGCAGGGAGTTCCACATTCCTGTTGCTGTCATGCGGAAGGCCCTCTTTGGCATGCACATCACCTGCCCTTCAGTGGAGGGGACATTGAAGAAAGCTCACTGAATGGCCTTAGAAAGCACACAGACTCATACAGGGAGAGGCAGTCCTTTATTTGGGTACTATTGGTCTGAGCCATTTAGGGCTATAGAGGTAATAATAACCTGCACCTTGAATTGAACCTGGAAACTGACCGGTGGCAGGTACAGCTGGAGCAATCTTGGTATTATGGGTTCCAATGGATCAGCCCAACTTGGCATTCTTACTGCCACATTCTGCACCAGCTGAAATTTCTGGACACTTCTCAAGGGCAACCCCATGCAGAGCATGTTACAGTAATCTGGTTTGGAGATGACTAAAGCATGTGTCACCATACTGGATCTTCCTTCCCAAGGAATGGGCACAGCTGGCACACCAATCTAAGAAAGGCAAAGGCACTCCTAGCCACTGCCACCACCTGGACACGCAGGCACAAGGCCAGATTGAGGCGAAGTGACATTTGTTTAGTCATGGCCTTACCAATGCTTCTTTTAGCCAAGATGTAACACTGCCTCACATGAAGAGGCATTTCTGTTATTCCCCACTAGGCCAGTGCTATTCTCACTGCCTCCAGCAGCCAAGAAGGTCAAGGGTTGAGCACACTTGTGGTCAACCACACACTTCCAGGGATCCTGTCCATGTCCTCAGCTTATACTAACTGATAGGTATCTAAAGAAAAAGGACAGACAGGCCCCACAGTCATCCCTGTTGGTACTACATTCAACATGGAGTCAAGCTCAGAGTGGATGTGACCAACTGCTCAGTCACGGTGGTCCTTGAAGTACCAATTTATTTTAGAGTGCCATGCCCAAGTGGCGAGTAGATTCACAGCCTCCATGACCTGTGCTAATTTCATTTGCCTGGTTTATTAATGTTACAAAAAATTATGTTAGGTGACTGATTTAACACTCTCCAGACAGAAAACTGGGGGTGGGGGGGTGGCTGTGCTTTTCAGCCTCTGACAAGTATAAACATGCATGCTTAACAAATATCACCATTTTGGGGGGATTTTGCTTAACAAATATCACCATGGGGGGAGTGGTATATAAGGGGGCCCCCCTAAAATTAGTTACCTTTCCATTTCTTGCCATCAATACAGAAATGAGTTGTCTCTCAGATTTAAATTCTTTTATTTCCATAGCCCCTAAATGAAGCAAGGCACGGTTTTTATTCCTTTACTAGAGGAATAAAAGTGAGGTCAGAACATATGATTTATTTATTGTATATGGCATGCAGCTCTTTTGACAACTTCAGTCATCCTTTTGATAAATAAAACATGGTCCTTTGACATTTTTGTACTCTCCAAGGGTCACTTAGAGTAAGTGTAACCTGGACTGTGTTTGTGAGAACACTTCAGGACAATTAATTTGGAATTAGAAAGACGGGATTTCATAAATTATGAAAATCACTTTAACTATCTAAGATAGCTAAAAGTCGTTAAAAATCAGCATCAGTATTCTGCACTGAGTGGTTTTGCAAACATGGTTCAGGATCTACCCTAAGATGTGGGGTGGGTATTCTAATATGTGTTAGGAGCAGATCAGTTTTCAAACTGAATTAATTAGTTCCATGGCGACATTCCCATTAACAGGATCCTAGATTCCTATTAGAGACTACTCTTAGGTTGGTCCTTGTAAATATTACATAGGGCTGGTTCAGCTGAATACAGTCTGGCACACAAAATAACGCTGGAGATGCCCCAAGAGAACGCCCACCTTGACATCACCAGCGAATCTCCTGATGTGCTCTTGGGGCATACTTTAATCATGGGTGTTCATCTGAATCACCCCTCTACATGCACTCAGGGTTTGGGAGTTCGTGTAGAGGGGTGATTCAGACGAATGCCCACCACATGAAATTAAAGGACGCCAAAAGAAAGTATCAAGATGTCATCAGGGCAGGCATGCTCTTGGGGCCCATAGATAATAATGGGCGTCTTCATACAACTGCCACCAAGTCCGTTAATAGAGAACATGTTGGTAAAATGTCGGCAATCAAGAGTGAGCAGCACTCCATCCAACTATAAATCTTGGTTACAAATGTTGAGTGGAGACTGGGAGAATGTTGCAGAGAGAATCCTGGGAATAGACATGAGTGGCTTCAGACATCATGCCCACCAGGAGTGCGCACTCTCAGTTGTCAACATTTTACCAACATTTTCCCCACTCACAGACTTGCTGACGGTTATGTGAAGCTGTTCTAAGTAACCCCTGGTAACTGGGCAAAGAGGCAAAGCCTGTATTTAGCAGAGGGAGAGCAACTATCCTTATTCACCACAGTGACTGTTGCTGGTGTCTTCTCTCACCCTCTCACTCTCACTCCGAGAGAGAGAGAGAGAGAGAGAGAGAGAGAGAGAAAGAGAGAGAGAACTGTGAGCCCTTTTGGGATAAGGAAGCATCTTCTATTTTATTCTGCTACGTAAACCACTTTGTTGAAAAGTAGTATATAAATATTTTTAGTAATAATTCCAGCATTCCTTTTTGTCAGATTTGCAGTCACTTCCAAAAGTGATCCCATGAGCAACAAATATAATATTCTGAGAAACCCTTGCTAGGGAATCAAAACATAAAAAAAAGGGGGGGGGGTCTGTTCCAGTTCATCAGCTTTGTTTTTTTTTCATTTTTAATATAAATGTTTTATCAGCACTGTTAACTGTTTTGATTCTAGTTTAGATCCTAACTTGGCTTGGTTACCAGTTCAGAAACATTGAACCAATTTTAAACCAGTTTAGATATATTTCATGCAGAAAAATATCAGGCACTTTTGTATAGCATGAGTTCAGTGAAAACTATGTAACTCGAGACAAATATTTCATAATTTAAAATTATTTTTGAATTGTTAAAGTTTTTTACACACACACACACACACACACACACACCAGGCTACAAAAACCGGAACATAAAATGTGAATCATGCAGTTGGAAGCAGAGTGTCTGACTATTGAACTACTTGATGTGAGCCAGTTACTGCTTTTTGTGTCTCATTTAGGGGTTCAGTTTTGATTCAAAGTCAAGGGATTGGAGGTCTTTCATTTTCTTATAGAAAGCGGGGTGGGGGGGCACTGTCTCTGAACCAGTGTTTTGTGTTCAGGTTTGGATTCAGCTGAACTCTCTACATCTTGGTGATGGTGAGTCAAAGTGAGATGTTTTGGATTCATCCCTGTTACAAATACACACATCTGGACTTTAAACCAGTTTAAGATAAGTTGGGATTATGTAAGCAAAGCCTTTGCCTTTCCCAGCCACTTTGAACATCCTGAACCAATTCCCTTCCTGTCAGGGCAATATATAAACTGGCTCCCATGGCCTGCTGGAATGAATCAAGATTCTGATTTTAAAAACCTAGAAAGGTAAGAGAAGAGAAGGTTGAGACTATAACTCTCCCACAATATAACCTCCTCGGAGAGCACAAAGGAGAGGGGTGGGGTTCATCAGCCTCACCTCCAACATCTGGTTGTGCTTAAAATTCATGTTGCTAATGGGGGAGGGTTGCCTTTCAACAACAACAAAAAAGGAGCCCAGCACACGAATGAAGCAGAACGTTGGAGCCAGAGGCCCTATGGGTAGAGAGGAGAACCCAAAAGCATCAGCAGCAGCAGCGCTTGGGGAAAGACAAATACACTCCCTGCAGAACTTGGTGGAAAAAGGGGCCAAGGGGAAAGAATCCCAGTAATGTAAGTTAACCTACCAGGAGCACATAGCTAATTTCTTCTACAGAAACAGTTCAATAAGGTTGTCAACTGACCAGAAATAAACTTGCCTTGCCTGGTCCTGTGCCTTCAGCACCAGACTAGAAATCAGCAAATCAAGACTTCCCTGGCACGAAAAGACTCGCCATCAACTGCTAATGTCTGCACTTCAAACAGGTGTTAAAAGCATGGGAATAAGGCCTGGTGAAAATGTTGGCAACCCTACCTTGAAACTGTGGGCTTGTTTTCACATATAAAACCTAGGGCTGTCACCTAATTTGATTACTTGTATGAGTTTTAGTTGATCAATCAGTTTCTTGATTAAATCCGAATGGGAGGAAATGGATAGTTCTAAGGAAATTGGGGGTAATTTGTTTTTGATGATGGGTGAATGGGTTGCCACAGGTAACACATCTTAGAAGTCAACTTCGAAGAGGTATTCTCCTTTGACAGAATGCCTCTTCTAACATAGTGGAATATGGCATCTGGAATATTTTATAAGTAAAGGCAAAGTGTGCCGTCGAGTTGGTTTCAACTCCTGGCGCCCACAGAGCAGTGTGGTTGTCTTTAGTAGAATACAGGAGGGGTTTACCATTGCCTCCTCTTGAGCAGTATGAGATGATGCCTTTCAGCATCTTCCTATATCGCTGCTGCCTGATATAGGTGTTTCCCATAGTCTGGGAAACATACCAGCTGGGATTTGAACCGTCAACCTCTGGCTTGATAATCAAGTCATTTCCCCGCTGTGCCATTAGGTGGCTATTTTAGAAGTACCTTTATTAAAAATTGGGGGGAAATGTTGCTTGATATGGGGGGGCATCTTTTTAGTCAGTCAAAATATTATTCACATCATTGAATTGTTTAATCAGTTAAAGTTTGTCTCTCTAATAAATTCCAGATTTATTATTGTTTATTATTATTATATTATTTATTATTCACAGATTGCAACTGGTGCAGAATGCAGCGGCCAAGGTCCTTACTAAGGCGCCTTGGCGAGCACAAGTGACACCTTTGCTCGTTCAACTGCACTGGTTGTCAGTTGACTCCTGGGTTAGGTTTAAGATATTAACTTTAACATTTAAAGCCCTACATGATATGGGCCCTCCATAGCTCCAGGACCGCCTGGTTCAATATGTCCCTCGCCGGGTCCTGAGATCAGCCACAAGTAATACCTTGGTGATCCCAGGCCTTAGGGATGTTAAACTGCAATCAACGAGAGCCAGGGCCTTCTCAGTGGTGGCTCTGGCTCTATGGAACGGTCTCCCGGATAATATCAGAGCTCTCCATGATCTGTTGGCTTTCCATAAGGCATGTAAGACTGAAATGTTCCGTCAGGTGTTCAGTCGCTGAAATAGCTGGTCGCAGAGTGATCTGGTAATCCATGGTTATTATGTCTTGTAACGAGGACTGTATGGGTTTGTGGTTATGATGTTATGTATGTTGTATTTTATAGAACTGTGTTGCTTTGTATGTTATTGCTTGTAAGCCGCCCTATGGGAGTAGGGCGACATATAAATCTAAACAAATAAATAATAAATAAATTCTGAGTGGCCAAGTTTTGAAAGGTCCAGTATGATCAAAGGAAAGGAAGGCAACACATCTCTGGGTGGAAACACCTTTTACAGGGCAGCTTCACATGTCATGGCAAACCACTGGTTTGGCTGAGCCACTGGTTCCAGTGCTGGGATGTGAAGAATATGCTGAGATTGGGCACGTCATGCAAACCCACCAGTCCTGACATATTCTACTGTAATTGCAGTAAGGGAACCTGACATCTGTCACCTAGATTTTAAATGTTGGGTCCCGTTTGCATAAGCAGAGTAGAATTGAAAACCCACCTCTTCACCCAAGCTTTTTCAGTTCTTTAAAATTTCAAGGTTTTAATTTGTAGGTGATTTTTAAATTTTTAAATAGTTTTAAGTTTTTTGTATATATTTTAACTTGTTTTATGCTATTGTTAACCACCCAGAGTTTGGGGCGGTGTACACATTTGATTAAATAAATAAATAAATATGCTGAGATTGGTGGGTTTGCACAACACACCCAATCTCAACATATCCTTCCATACACTAGAAGAAGGGCTCATGTGCATGCAGGGGGGAACCAGTGACTTGACTGGAACAGCAGTTCACCGTGGCATATGAAGCTGCCCACAGAGAGGTATCCACCCCCTGCCATATCCTGCAGGAGGGTACCTGCCAGCTGTGAGTCTGCAGCCACTTCTACTGCCAAGGATGGGGGGAATGTCTGCCTTCCATTCACTCACTCATTCCTGCAGAGTCCCTGTCAACTGTGACGCAGGCACCACCCTGATGGAGCACCAGTATGGTAAGGATTTCCCCTCCTTTCCTACACAGAACCTCCCCTCTGTTCCTTCTGCAGTCATGACTTGGCACGACAAGGACCTTCTTCCTTCCACCCTCACCCTCCTGCCATTGCCACAGCATGGCCTGGGAAAAAGCTGTGTGTTTCATTCTTTTTTAAAATAAATACATTCTGCGCACAGACACCTCTGCATAAATCCCTCTGGAATTAGTGAGCCATGTGCAAAACGTCAGCTAAAGCATGGTGTCATTTTCACTCTATTTCCAAAGAAAGCACACTTGGCTTTGCCGAAGCACAGAAGCAGCACTTAAATTCTCAAAAGGGAAAACGGCAAAGCCCAAGGCTGCGCAGAATCAAAGACCTGCGCCCTCCTCCCAGATGTGAAGAGGTGGACCACGGTAGCCGCTTTATTCTGAGTCAGACCATTAGTTCATCTTGCTCAGTACTGTCCACGCTGAGTGGCACCAATGCTCCAGGGTTTCTGATAGGGAACTTTCCCAGCCCTACCTGGAGAGACTGGGGATGGAACCTAGAACCTTTTGAATGCAACTCATAGGCTCTACCACTGTGCTACAGCCCTTCCCCCTCACGGTTGCTCAGTGAGGGAGTAGAAGTAGTAATGGACTCTGTCCATTTTCAGATGTTTTCTTTATTGTCGCCATCATCATCATCATCATTGATTTATTTAAGGGGGTTGTTAAAACGTTTTGTTTGAGCCACCCCGTACCATTGCAGGCATCTCAAGCAACACATGTGGTCCTGAAGGAGCTCATCTGCTACTACTTAAAATTGTGCACTCACACTTCTGCAGCACTGTGAACACTGGGAATGATGCACATAGCCCTGTGGAAGTGCAATCGTGCAATTTTATGTAGTAGTGCATGAGCCTTGCTCTGCAACACTGCAAGCGTTGTTTTAAACACCGGCAGTGGAGGAGACAGCACAGAATTGCCTGTATTACCCTGTGTGCAGGGGTGTAGCTATAACGAGTGGATGGGTGCAAAGAACCCAGGCCTCAGAGCTCCTGAGGGCCCTCTAGCTCCATCCCTCCCTATTTTCTTAATTATCTCCCTCACTCAAAGGTGAACATGGGCTCCCTCTCCGCTTGCTACGCCCCTGCCTGTGTGGCATGTCAACCATCATCATCATCATCATCATCATCATCATCATCATCATCATTATTATTATTTCTTGTTTACACAGTCAGACAGGTGTTATTGGCTGGTTTGTTTTATCCAGACATCGAGTCCTTCCCAAGGACCTGGGATGCCAGAATTTTATTGTCAATGTTGTTGCTGTTGTTATAGATATCGTCGCAGAATATAGGCTGTTCCCAGTAAAGCTGCTTTTTGTAATTGGCTGATGGTGTTGTTGTTGTTGTTGTTGTTGTTATTTTACACAGTCAGACAGGTGTTATTTTTTTTCAAATTCAATTTTTATTAATTTTAACAGTAGTAATATTATCATTCATTGCAAATACACACAAAAAGGTGGACTTCCCGCACACATCTCTTCGTGAATCATCAGCTATAAAATTTACCCTTGCTATAATAATAATAATTCAAAACATAAATTCAAACCCTTACAAACATAGCCAATCTACCCAACCTGCAGTTTTTTACTAAATTTCAAACCCTGCTGTAAAGTCCATAGTAGGAAAGTAATTCTTTAGATACAACAAGAATGGTTTCCAATCTCCTTTAAAACATTCCAAGTTTTGGTCTCTTATTAGTGCTGTAAGTTTTGCCATCTCCGCATATTCCAAAAATTTTATCAGCCAGTCTTCTTTTGAAGGCAGTTCATTACTCTTCCATTTCTGTGCATATATAATTCTAGCCGCCGTGGAGGCATACATAAAAAATGTTAAATTAGTTGTAGAGATTACACCTTGTGTTATTCCCAGCAGGAAGGATTCTGGCTTCTTAGGAAATGTCATTTTAAATATTTTCTTTAATTCATTATAAATCATATCCCAATAGGCTTTAGCCTTCCCACAGGTCCACCACATATGAAAAAAGGTGCCTTCAGAATGTCCACACTTCCAACATTTGTTTGAAACATTTTTATACATTAATGCCAATTTTTTTGGTGTCAGATACCATCTATACATCATTTTATAATAGTTTTCTTTTATAGTATAACATGCAATGAATTTTAAATCATTTTTCCATAACTTTTCCCAGGCTGCCATTTCTATATTACGCCCCACATCTTGAGCCCACTTTATCATAGTCGTTTTAACCACTTCCTCTCTTGTCTCCTCTAGAAGCAACAGTTTATACATTTTAGAAACTAATTTGTCATCATTTTGACATAATTCCTTCTCAGAATTTGAAGTCTGATCCTTAAATCCAACTTTAAAGTCTTTCTTATATATCTCATTTAACTGATGATACTGAAACCAATCTCTAACCAAATCTTGTATTTCAGTTAAACTTTTTAACTTACAATCCTTTTCCTGAAAATGTAACAAGTCCCTATAGGTACCCCAACACATTTGCATATTTACTTCTTTACGTGATAAGGCCTCAATCGGAGATATCCATAACGGAGTTTTAGGTTCAAACCAATTTTTGTATTTTAACCACACCCTCATTAAACTCCTTCTCACATAGTGGTTCAAAAAGTCTTTATGTATTTTACTTTTTTCATACCACAGATACGCATGTCATCCAAACCTTCTGTCAAATCCTTCCAAATCAAGAATTCTAAGGTTCCTTAATGTTATCCATTCTTTTAACCATGTCAAACAGACAGCATCAAAATATAACCTTAGGTCTGGCAAGGTAAGACCACCTCTTTCCTTTGCATCTGTTAAATTCCTAAAATTAATTCTTGGTCTTTTCCCCTGCCAAACAAACTTAGTTATGTCCTTCTGCCATTGCTTAAAACAAGTTAAAGTGTTAATTATGGGAATAGTCTGAAAGAGAAACAACATTTTAGGCAAGACATTCATTTTCACCACTGAAATTCTTCCCATTAAAGACAAATTCATTTTAGACCATCTTTGTAGATCAATTTTCACTGAATTCCATATTTTAACATAGTTGTTTATGAACAACAGGGAGTTGTTATTTGATAACCAGACCCCCAGATATTTAACTTTCTTCTCCACTTTCAACTCACTTATTTCAGAGAATCTGTCCTTGGTTTTCTGATCCATATTTTTAGTTAAGACCTTGGTCTTAGTTTTATTTATATAGAATCCAGCCAGCTGACCAAATTGTTGTATTTTATCCAAGAGTCTTTCAATCTTGTCCATTGGATTCTCTAAAAAAAGCACAACATCATCTGCAAAGGCTCTCAACTTGTAATCCTGTTTCCCAATTTTAGGACCATGTAATTTATCATCTTCTCTGATAGTTCTACAAAGCACTTCTAGAACCAATATGAAAATCAATGGGGAAAGTGGACATCCTTGTCTAGTCCCTTTTTGTATTACACAATTGTCTGATAGTTCCCCATTTATAATAATCTTAGCATATTGCACCGAATAAATTGTCTTAATTGCCCTAATAAAATTGTTGCCAGCAGTCATTACCTCTAGTAATCTCCACATAAATTGCCACTAAATATTGTCAAAAGCTTTCTCTGCATCCAAAAAATCATTGCCATCTGTTTATCATTATGTTTTTCATAGTACTCCAATACATTCAAGACTGTTCTGACATTGTCTCTCAGTTGTCTCTTTGGCAAAAATCCAGCTTGATCTTCATGAATAAAATGCCTTAATATAACCTTCATTCTTCTTGCCAAAATGGCAGCAAAAAGTTTGTAATCATTATTTAAAAGTGAAATTGGTCTATAATTTTTGACTGACGTTAGGTCTTGATCTGGTTTTGGGATTACTGCAATATTTGCATATTTCCACGAATCCGGCATAATACCTTTTTGTAGAATATCATTCATAGTCCATTGAAGAGGTTGTAGGATTTGATCTTTAATTGATTTATAATACAGTCAGACAGGTGTTATTGACTGGTTTGTTTTATCCAGACATCAAGTCCTTCCCAAGGACCTGGGATGCCAGAATTTTATTGTCAATTGTTATAGATATCGTCGCAGAATATAGGCTGTTCCCAGTAAAGCTGCTTTTTGTAATTGGCTGATGGTGATTTCTGTGGCCCCTATGGTGTTGAGGTGCTCTTCAAGGTCTTTTGGAACTGCACCCAGGGCGCCAATTACCACTGGGATTATTTTGGTCTTTTTCTGCCACAGCCTTTCAATTTCAATTTGTAGATCTTTGTATTTGGTGATTTTTTTCTATTTCTTTTTCTTCTATTCTGCTATCCCCTGGTATTGCTATGTCGATTATTTTGACTTGTTTTTCTTTCTTCTCGGCTACAGTTATATCTGGTGTATTGTGTGGCAGATGTTTGTCTGTTTGTAGTCGGAAGTCCCATAATATTTTTACATCTTCATTTTCTTCAACTTTTTCAATTTTATGGTCCCACCAATTTTTGGTTACAGGTAGCTTGTATTTTTTTGCAGATGT
Source organism: Hemicordylus capensis (assembly GCF_027244095.1). Lineage (NCBI taxonomy): Eukaryota > Metazoa > Chordata > Lepidosauria > Squamata > Cordylidae > Hemicordylus > Hemicordylus capensis. Next base: position 424,227,239 of record NC_069658.1, read on the forward strand.
TCCAGTGTATCATCCCTGCTACCTTGTCATGCCTTTGTTTGTAGTCAGTCTGTGCGATTTTTATACAACAACTGATTAGGTGGTCTACTGTTTCATCTGCTTCTTTACAAAGGCAGCACTTGCTGTTTGTGGTTGATTTTTTGACTTTTGCTCTTATTACATTTGTTCTTAGTGCCTGTTCTTGCGCAGCCAGTATTAAACCCTCTGTTTCTTTCTTCAAGTAACCATTCTTAAGCCATTGCCAGGTCTTGGTGATGTCTGATTTTCCACTTATATTGTGCAAATATTGACCATGCAGGGGCTTATTTTTCCATTTTTCTGCTCGGTTCTTGACTTGTTCTTTCTTGTAGGCCTGCTTTGTTTCATTGGTGTTGAATAGTTTCGTGTTATTGACCATTTGAAGTGCATCTTCTTCACTGTCCTTGATATATTCTTCAAGGCCTCTTTTCTCCTCCTCTACCGTTTGATGGACTTGCAGCATTCCTCTTCCACCTGAGCTGCGAGGGAGGTATAGCTATCGACATCACTGCGGGGGTGCAGAGCATGATTGATGGTCATTATTTTCCTGGTCTTACGATCTAGCGTCTCTAGTTCTACCTGGATCCAGTCTATTATTCCTGCAGTGTATCTGATAACAGGTATAGCCCTGGTGTTTATGGCTTGTATGGTGTTCCCGCCATTGAGTTTAGACTTGAGGATTTTTCTAACTCTCCTGATGTATTCACTTCCAATTTTTCTTTTAACTTCAGTGTGTGCAATGTTATCAGCCTGGAGAATGCCCAAGTATTTGTAAGGTTGTTTCTCTTCCAGGTTCTTGATCTTGCTTCCATCGGGCAGTTCTATTCCTTCTGTTTTTGTTATTTTCCCTCTGTTTATTATGAATGCAGCACACTTGTCTAGTCCAAACTCCATTGCTATATCGCTACTGAATATACGGACAGTGTTTAGCAGTGATTCAATTTCTGACTGGGACTTTCCATACAACTTCAGATCGTCCATGTACAGCAGATGGTTGATTTTACTTGATGTTTTAGATGTTTGGTATCCGAGGCCTGTTTTGTTTAGCATTTGTGAAAGCGGGGTCATGGCGATTACAAACAACAGAGGGGATAGTGAGTCCCCTTGGAAAATGCCTCTTCTAATGCTAATCTGTCCAAGTGTCTTGCCATTGATTGTTAACTGTGTACTCCACATGCTCATTGCTTTTTTTATAAATATCTGAATGTTTTTGCTGACACCACTTGTTTCTAAACATTTTAGTATCCATGTGTGAGGCAATGAATCGAAGGCTTTCTTGTAGTCAATCCATGCAACACTTAGATTGGTTTTTCTTCTCTTGCAATTTTCTAAAATCATTTTGTCAATCAGCAGCTGGTCTTTTGTGCCTCTGGTGTTCGGGCAATTTCCTTTCTGTTCAACTGGGAGCTTTTTGTTAGTTAATAAGTGTTGCATGACTTCATCTGCTATTATTCCAGTTAATAATTTGAACATGGTTGGCAGACAGGTTATGGTTCTGTAATTACTTGGAACTGCACCTTTTGCTGGGTCTTTCATGATGAGATGAGTTTTCCCAGTTGTTAGCCATTGTTCAATATCACCTCCTTGCAAAATGTGATTGAACTGTTTTAATAGTTGTTTATGAAGGCTTGTTAGATGTTTAAGCCAAAAGCCATGCAGTTCATCGTCGCCTGGAGCAGTCCAATTTTTAATTTTCTTTGCTCTTTCACTTATTAATTCTGGTGTTATTATTAGATCTTGCATTTGTTGGTTACATTTTTCGACCTCTTTAACCCAGCCTGCTTTTTTATTATAATCTATTGGATTGTCCCATAATTTCCCCCAGAATTGCACTGTTTCTTCTTTATTTGGTGTTTCTATGTTTCTTGCAGTTTCTCCTTCTATGCTTTGGTAGAAACGTCTCTGATTCGACTGGAATTGGAGATTCTGCCTGTGTTGTGTAGTTCTGGCTTCATATCTGCTAATCTTCTTTGACACTGCTGTTATTTGCTGCTTTATTATTTCCAGGACTTCTCTAATTCTCCTTGAATCTAGGTGGTATTTTTGGATCAGATACTGTTTGGTGTTTTCATTCTTCAGCTTCTTCTCTTTCATATCTTTCAATTTACTAGCATCTGATCTAAGCCTGGAGATTTTATTTTCTAATCTAATCTTCCATTTGGTGATGTACTGCTTTCTTTTTTTACAGGTCCATTGATCTTATATCCGAGCTCTTGTGTTGTTATTGTTGCTGCACTGTACATTAGTTGGTTTGTTTCTTGCAAATTATTGGTTGTTATTTCTGCAAGTGCCCTAGTTGCAGAAATGCAGATGCCCTGGTTGCTCAACTGAAGATCCTGAGTCCTGTTGCCCACTTGCCACCAGATGTCCAGGGACTCCAGCACCTGGCGCGGTCCTTGTTGACCCGGGTGACGACCGATCCGGTATAGATTTATTAAAGTTACGTCTCACCATATTGTTGATGGGAGAGGCACTCTTTGTCTGGCTCCTCTGGTGAGACCTGTCCAGTATGGTTGGACATCTGGCATACCTGTAGCTCTCACCTTCCTCAGAGCATGCAAGCCCCACAACCACGCCAAGGTAGTGCCTCACTGGGGGCCATTATTATCATCATTATCATTATTATTATTATTATTATTATTATTTCATATGTTCCAGATTGGAGCCCTGGCATTCAGAACCAGTTCAGAAACTAAGCTCCCTGGGTTTGTTGTAAGTTGAGCAATCACTGGACAACTTCTCATTTACAAAAAAAAGAAAGAAAGAAAAAATAAGTCTCATGTTTCTACTGTGGGTCTTCCAGATCTTTTCTGTAATCTTTGAAGCCTATTCACGCATCTGAAAACATGCAGTAAACAACTGCCCAGGAACCTCACCCAGATGCAACTGCTCTTCCAATGGATGTGCTTCCTATTTTCAAAATGCCCTTCAGACATAACAAAACAGATACAGTCAACCCATGGTAGAAATGTGGGGCCCCATCTTTTCTGTGACATGTGAAGAGATTTTTAAAGGAATCACTAATTCTTGTTTTTGACACATGTATTAGTTGCAGGCATGCTGACTTTTTGTTAACAAAAAAACCCATGTTTGAATTCAGCCCGTCTGCCATTACCAAGTTTAGACCAAAAGGTTTGGAGAAACCAGCAAGGAATCCTTTTTTATACCAATAGGCCAGAGTGGGTCAGGTGGTACTCTTTGATCTCCATAAGAGTTCTGCTCAGTTATAGTTGCAATCCTAACCAATCAGGATGTCTTTCCTTTGCAAACAGGAGCAGAAAGCTTTTGATTCCTATAATAAGCAGCAGATGTCTTCAACCCATGATGGTCTCTACCTGTCCACAAAGTCGGAAAGGATGATTGTAGTGGCCTGAGATGAGGTGGTGTGGCAGTTAGCAGGCAACTGCTAGCACTGAGCACCAACTGCACCAGCCAGGTGAGGTACGTGGGGCCCAGGCTCATGGGAGGGCCTTCTCTGTTGCAGCCCCCTCCTTATGGAATAACCTGCCTCCTGAGATTCATAATGCCACCTCCCTTCTGTCCTTTAAGATTTTGAAAACTTATCTATTTTGCCAAGCATGCATGCATGCTTTTGATTTCTATACTGCCCTTCCAAAATGGCTCAGGGCAGTTTACATTAAAACAAAGCTAAAATCAATCTATATATATAATTCTCCTGGGTGTGCCTTGAAATATGCATCCCGGCGCCCAGCTGATTGGCTGGGTGGTGGAGGCGCCTGATTGGCTGAGGCGCATCCAGGAGGATTGGTCACAGTGGAGGCCAGGTGGCGGGCCCAGCTGTGGAGACCAGGTGGCGGTGGTGGGCCTGGCCAGAGGCCAGGCACCCATTGGAGGTTGGGGCGGGAGGGAAACCGGCGGCGGGACTTCCCTGTTCACCGCCCGGGAGGAGGAACGGCGGCAGCGGGGCCCTTTTCGGCCGGCCACCGCCCAGTAAGAAAGGCCTGTGGCAACGGTGAGGTCCAACCGAAAATGGCTGCCCACTGCCCACCGCTGTAAAATGCTCAGTGTGGGTGGAGGTGGAGGGAGGGCAAGAGAGAGTGGGGAAGGAGGGAGAGGGAGGGGGAGGGGCAGGAGGAGGGCAATAGAGAGTGGGGAAGGAGGGGAAAGGAGGGTGAGAGAGAGGGGTGGGAGGGAGAGAGGGGGGTGGGAGGGAGGGCAAGAGAGTTGGGTGGGAGGGAGAGGGAGGGCAAGAGAGAGTGGGGCAGGAGGGAGGGGGAGGGGGCAAGAGAGAGTGGGGGAGGGGGCAGGAGGGAGGGAGAGTGGGGCAGGAGGGAGGGGGGAACAGCCGGCCCCAAAGAGCGCACAGGTGCTCTGTGCGGGCTGGCTAGTTAACTATTAAAATCTAAAATTGTAAAAACATAGAACCATTATTAAAACTATTAAAACAGTTTTTAAAACCCTGGAAAACCAGACCAAACCTTTACAGTTTAAAAAACAGTTTAAAAACCCAGGAAGGCCAGGCCAAACAGACAGGTCTTAAGGGCTCTCCTGAAAGCCAATAATGAACTCAGATTGCAGATTCCTGCAGGGAGTGCATTCTACAGCCCAGGAGCAGCAACAGAGAAGGCCTGCCTCTGAGTCGTCACTAGACCTACCAGTATTAACTGGAGACAAACCTGCTCAGATGACCTTAACATGTGGTGGGGATCATGCTGAAGAAGGTGCTCTCTAAGATAACTCAGACCTAAGCCATTCAGGGCTTTAAAGGTAATAAGCAGCACTTTGTATTTTGCCCGGAAACATATCGGCAGCCTGTGTAACTGTTTCAAGACAGGTTTTTAATGGAGGGGGGAATTTCCCTCCTTCTCCCCGCCCCCCAGTTTTTCTTTTGGTTTTGTTGTTGTTGTTTTAATGTATGTAAACCTTCTCAAGTCTATGGAAATCAGGCAGTCAATAAATTTGTTTAAAAAACAAATTGAGCGGGAGGAGTGCCCCACACACTTCCTGGCTGGTGCATAAGATGCTGGCACAAGCAGAAGACAGCTGGGCCAGCACCGTGAAGGAGCTGCTGCCAAACCAGCATTGCCCTGAAGAGGCCAGTGATACCAGCAACCCACACAGCATGCTTCTGACCAGTCAGTAGCTGGGGCTAATCCACTTGTCACCTTGGAACACCTGCCAGAAAGGTCTTGGGACACACACACCATTTTAGGTGCAAGCTGAATGAAGTGATTTTGGAAGTGTTTTCTTACCCAAAATTTAAAAATTAAAATTAAAAATTACCATTAAAATCTTCAAGATTGCTTTCAACAATCATTTGGATCATTTCCAGACAGCACGTGTTATTGCGAGTTCAAATTTGTCCCCCCCCCCCCAAAAAAATGACACAAAAAGTGGATATTTTAACCCCGGTCATAAATTGGGCTACGATCTAATGTGCAATGAAAAACCTGAATCGTGTCTGGATTGCTTCCCGATAGCACGCAGGGAATTGGGGGTAAAGCTGGCCAATATGTGAATGCACCCCTTCCATTCTGGAGGAGACACAAGCTCAAAGCCCCATCTGGAAATGCTCTTGGAGATTGATGCTGATTCCAGGGCTCTCCAGGCCTTACTCTACCCTCCTTTGATTGCTGCTGAGCAACTGGTTACTTCCTGCTGTACCACCCAACTAACTACCACTGGGTGACAAAAGAACAGGCGTGTGGACTCTACGCAGCTACTCTCACCCCTTTAAACATAGATGCCTCAAGGAAAAGGATATCTGCCCTTTCCAAACACAATTCTCTTATCATTTTGGTAGTGCCCTAAAGCAGGGATTCTCAACGTTGGATCTCCATATGTTATTGGACTTCAACTCCTATAATCCCAAGCCCCAGTGGCCTTTGGTTGGGGATTATGGGAGTTGAAGTCCAATAACATCTGGGGACCCAACATTGAGAATCCCTGCCCTAAAGCACCAGAAGGAGAGTGATGCGAGCTTCTATTTAGGCCAAGAACAGGGCTCAGTAGGTTCATGAGTCTAATATGAATTTACAGGCTGACCTATAAAGTCCTTTTGCAACAAAGCTGTGCACCAGCAAGAAAATGGCTTCATAGGAACTTAAGAACATAGGAAGCTGCCTTATGCCGAGTCAGACCATTGGTCCAACTAGCTCAGTATTGTCTATACAGACTGGCAGTGGCTTCTCCAAGGTTGCAGGCAAGAGTCTTTCTCAGCCCTATCTTGGAGAAGCCAGTGAGGGAACTGGGAACCTAGATGCTCTTCCCAGAACAGCTCCATCCCCTGAAGGGAAGATCTCATAGTGCTCACATGTAGTCTCCCATTCAAATGCACACTAGGGCAGATCTTGCTTAGCAAAGAGGACAATTCATGCTTGCTACCCCAAGACCAGCTCTTTGCTGTGCAAAATTCTGAATCTGCACTCTTGTGCAAACAATCCCAGCAACATCAACAAAGATATTTCCCAGCAGGGGGTACAGCACGAGTTGTGCACCTTGTTGTGCAAGTGCAGGGATGTCTGTGCTAGCACAGCACTGATTTGGAAAACAAGCTCTTGCTGTAGTGGAACTGGCTAAGGCCACATATTTATGCTTGTGCAACGTTTGCGCAGATAGTCTGGATATCAGCCACTATTTTAGGGATATGAAGCCACATGTTTGCTTTGTATACAATTGTCTTGGGATACTCTGTATGACGGGTACAAACCACAAACACATGAACATGCACGCACATGCACCAACGCAAATGGCAGACTCGAGGGCAAAATCTCAGGATATTTGGCTTCCCCAGAACATGTTCGGTCTTGCACAAATCAACCGGAATTTTGAAGCAAGATAACTACATAGTCAAGAGGGTTTTAATTAAAGATATGTATCCTAATTTTCTAGTGAGTGGCCTGCTTGGCTCATGCCTTTAACCTGGAGTGGTCTCTAAATACTAACAGGCAACGTTTCTGTATTAGGCCAGAGCCCAAAGGGAACACAATGGAGTCTTGTTTCTGGTAACTTGAGATGCCTTATTCCTGGCTCTTTAATTTTAGACTCCAACACGCTTGCATTCCTGAGCATTACAATGGCAGATATTTATACCCTGGAATGCAGAACTCAGTGCTAATTTAACAGGCCTGGGGTAACCAAAAGCTGCTCTCTTCACTGGACTGACACAGAGATAAAACTGGAGCGGGCGAGGTTTATGGGGCTTACAAATCCTGGCATTTGTCCCCTTCTCTCCCTCCTATTTCTCATAAAAAGCTGAGCTGACAATCCCTGTAAATTCACTGGCCACCTGAATGGACAAGCCAGCTGCTGCTAATGAGAAATGTGCAATGGCAGCCATCCTCAAGGAAGGCAAAATGGGAAGTGTTGCGGCATGACTATGTCAAGCCTATGGCAAAAGAGAGAGGAAGAGCTTCCTCACAGAGGCGACATGCCTCAGCGCTTGCTTTGTGGACACAGAGTTGTTGCCGCTGCCTTTTCAGAATTGGGCTGGAAGGCCTGCTAATTGAGAAGCCCAGGTGCTGTGGCTATCTCTTATTATAGCTTGTCATCACAGCCATGACCAAGACAAGGACTATTTATGAACTCCCTACTCTTATTCTTTTTTTACCTAGGGCTTTTCTAGACACTTGCTGAAAAAATGCATTTGTAATGTACCATACAGTCTTTGCTGCAATCTCACTGTACCCATTTTTATGTTTATTTTATTTTTTATTTTACTTTTGAATTATAATTATGTATAAATAAAATTATAAATCATTTCTTTATAATTATAAATACATTAAAGTATTTATTTTGTTTTAAAAGTATATAAAGCTTTTTTTCTGCAAAGTGTACACAATATGTTGATGTAATGGAAGGCTTCTTCTTCTTCTTCTTCTTCTTCTTCTTCTTCTTCTTCTTCTTCTTCTTCTTCTTCAAAAACATATTGGCTGATGTCCAGACTGTTCCATATTTTGGGGAGCTACAGTGAGCTTCAGAGGGAAGGAGGGAAATGGTTGAAAATTGTCCCTTCCCCTCACATGATGGCAGAACCTTCGCCTGGATGTCAGCCTCTGCCTTGAATCTAAAGAAATTGCAAACGGAATGCCATTTATACCATGGGGTTTCTTTACCCCTACCTCACGGCAGACACCTCGCCCCGCTAAAAAGTCAGTTCTAAGGATTGGGGGACCTTCTGGAATGGTATAGGACAGGAAATGTTCAGAAATAATGATGCTTGTTTGTTTGTTACCTTGAAGTGAACTGAAAGCTGTATGAAATTGAATTGAAAGATAATTGAAAGAGGTTTTGCTTGTCTCACTGACATCTTGGATCAAGACAGGTTTTGCTGGTTTTTGAAACAATTTTTTAATGTCTGCAAAACCTGCTTACTAAAGGCAAAAGTAGAATGAGTTTACACACTATGAGGAGTGATCTCTCTTTCAAGCCACCTTCAGCATTCCAGAAAGTTATTGTTTGTGCTTGGCTAGCAAGCATGAGGTAGCCGGTTCGAATCCCCGCTGGTATGTTTTCCAGACTATGGGAAACACCTCTATCGGGCAGCAGTACTATAGGAAGATGCTGAAAGGCATCATCTCATACTGCGCAGGAATAGGCAATGGTAAACCCCTCCTACCAAAGACAACCACAGGGCTCTGTGGTTGCCAGAAGTTGACACTGACTTGACGGCATACTTTACCTTAAGGTGAAATGGTGGGGCATTAATGGAGGAAGGCATGAGATGCCCTTGATAGTGACAGTGGCATCACAGGCACCATCCAATAGGCACTTGTACTCTAGTACACCCACAATCCACATAACACTCCTCACCTCAAGAGCTATGATCTACCATTCATTGTCCATGGGTCAAACAGCATGTACAATTCTGGAGAGAAGAAGTATGAGTAACTGGAAGAGATTTGCTTTTTGTCTCTGCATCTAAACAGAACCAGTTCTTAAAGCATGAAAGGGAATCAGGGTGTGCCACCAAGATTGTTCCTAACCTGTTTTCAGATAATGATAGGGACCTTCAGGATGGAGCACCACCTCCTAGGCCCCTCTCTATGGGGCAACTCGTGCCACCTCGATATTTCGACTGAGTTGAGACAGAGGCAACATTTAAAGAGAGTCTCAAGGGGTTCCTCACCAACTGTATGAACCCAACTTCCTCCCAGCTCTGCAATTTGCATGACAGATGTATGTTCTAGCAACCTGAACACGGAGATCCACTAATTTTGTGCCTCCTGCCATACTGCAGAGGGGTTGTCCACCTAAAAAAACCCAACTTTTTGAGCATTGCTTCCCTTATTTTTACAATGACTTTAAAAAAAATCACACAACAGCGTGTGAAACTTGGAAGAAAAATGTCTTTGTAACATCATAGACAGCAGCAGTTATTACCTACAGTGTTGTTAAATTTTGTGCTGCGGCATGCAGAATTTTCCATGACTTAACAACACATCCTTCTATTTTATAATTGGATAATTTCAGTAATTTTGAAAGAGAGAAAGAGTAGTTTTAGTTACTTTGCTGGTCATAGACAGTAATAAAGGATTGGTTGATTGATTGATTGATTGATTGATTGACAGCAACCAATTGGCACTGCCCACAGTTAGCAAATGCTCTAAGCTTACAGAACCATCCCCCCTCCCCAGAACTTGACCTGAAGAGAACAAGATACTTTAGTATTAAAGTGAAGGCACTTCCAAATTGGTTCCACAGGTCTATAAATTGTGACAAGATTTTATGTGAATTGTTCTCAGTCAAGTTGAACAGTTTGAGGCATAGCAAGGAGATGGTCTGATGATGAAGCAGCTTGAGTCTCAGTGTGAGGGCACAAATGATGGCTGTCCTCCTGACTCATGCAATGTGTGTACATGCAGTGGCAGCACAAGAAATAAAATGTGGCGGGGTGGGAACAGAAGAGACAAAGGGTACTGATTGGTGGGTGAGCTGTGTCCCACATATTAGATTTCTGAAACAGAAATGGGAGCAGTTGGTGGGGGGGCAAGCAACTTGTCTGGGGGGCACTTGTCTCCCTTGCCCCCCGCCTGAAGCTGCCCCTCTGTGTTTGTGCAGCAAAGGAAGTAGGCATGCAGCAGCTGTGTTCCCTTCTAAAGCAGCACAGGTATTTGTTCAGGGGAGGCAATTTTCACTGATTTCCCCCCTTCCGTCTGAAGCACCCTGTCCCACCTGTAAATATGTCCCTGAGGGCTGCACAACCCTCTGCTGTATTAACTAAGACCTTAGTCTTAAAATAAGTGGGCTCTTCACTCATGGCATGAATCTGACTTTGCAACTTACTGTATATGCATACATTTCTTACATTTCTCATATGATTATAGTGCAGTCTAAGTTAACTAAATGTCCAGTGCAGGAAGCAGGGAAATCAGATATGCTTTATACATATGTTTAGGTGACTGCTGATATGCTTTTGGCTCCTTAATACAGACCTAGAGTGAAGGATATTCCTTCATAATTACAGAAAAATCCTCTATTTTCTCTCCACTTGTATGTGCTCCTTAGCTGCCTAGATGCCAAAAACAGACCTAGCATTTCAATGTGGCAGAAGTGGTTTGAATGCATTCTTTTGCCCCTGGAAATCAAAGTTTCTGCAGGCTTCCTATATGGTAGGCACTTACTGGCTAGTGTCCATGCTATCCTCCCAATACACACTTATAGCAGTTTTGCAACTCTTTTGAAAATGTTCATGGATATTATTTTTATAAGGTGAAATATCAAAGTATCCATGAATAAAATGTAAATGTTCCACTTTAACATTTTAACTGCTGCAGATAGCCCACTTGAAGTGCAAGGAGAGAGGCAAGAAAGATGGAAAGCTGATCTAGCAATTGACTTGCATGAAATGTATATGTGCATGGCAAGCGCAAAGTCAAGCTCATACCATGGGTGAAGAAACCGCTGTGATTGCTTTTAAGAATGTCATGGGTGCCTTCATGCTGAGGCTGCCTAGGACCCCTAGATTAATCTAGGATTAATGGGAAGACGCCAAAATATGCCTCCTCTTGGATGTTACCAGCACTAGAGCTGGTGGAGGCTGAGATTAGTTTTGAGAGAAGGCATTATTGTGTCACTTTGTGACCTTGGGCTCTGGCTGCAGCTGCAGTTTTACGAGCTTAATATGAAATGGTCTTTTTGATCAAGCTAATGTCACGGCTTCACTAACTCTGTAACCCTCCCTTTCCATTGCTCTTAGCTTCCAAGCACATGGCCACAATGAAGCTGCAGTGGCTGCTTCTGCATGCCAGACAGAAAGCCAAGAAAGCCTGCAAGAGACCTCAGCATGGCCACAACATGCAGTGTGCCATTTTATGCTTCGCTGGGATGCTCCTAGCACTGCAAAGGGGGAGAGAAGGGATTCCAGCCAGATCAGGGCTGCATAAATACATACCCAGGGGGGAATCATATGATAGAGCATTTTCACATGGCTCTCACCCCTGTCATGTGGTCTTAAATGAGATCTAGCCAGAAGCCACATTCCTCCTTGACCTGCATGAAGAGAGGTCCCAGTCCACAGTGACAGCCACAACATCTAATGGTACCTGACAGTACACTCCTGCAAGGGGGCAGGTTCTTTAAGCCCCAGTAGCCAGTGGCCAGTGGCTTTAGTTGCAGCACTCTCTTAGCTGTCCCAACAGCATCACTTTTACTGTCTTGTGTAACCTACTCTGAGCTGCCTTTGGGATCTTTTAGTCTGAAAGGCAGGACATAAATCTTTTAAATAAACACATAAGATAAATGCAGCCCATAAGTGTGCCAGTTCAAATGCTCTTTTTCTTGAGTGGAATTTGAAATTGCACTCCCTATATACTGTAGCTAACTCCCACGCTCCAATGAGTGTCCAAACACACTTCTCCAGACCTGTGACAGGGAGAGTGGAGATGTCCCTCTTATGCCGCCCATTAGAGCAGGCAAAGTCCTTCCCTCTCACGCCAAAAATCACTGGCTGACCTCCAGACTAACTTCCTTGCTTCCAGGGAAAGGGGTAGTTGTCAAAATTCACCACCACCACCCATCATGTGCTTCCGGAGCGTTTCAGACTGACACTGCACTGGTGCTTGCACATAGGGGAGGGCACAAATTCCAACAACCTCCCCTTTCCCTGGAAGCACTATCTTAGCTGCACAGCACTCAGGGGCATATTTGGGGGGGGGGCACAAGGAGCTTTTGGAGAAAAGGGAGGTGACTGTAATCCCTGCCACCTTCACTGCATAAGCAGTGAAGCCGAGTTAGTTGAGTTCGTCAGAAGTACCAGAGGTTCTCCCGTGGCACCGGTGATTCATTAGTCTGTATGTCAGCCACTGGCTCTTGTGTTATACGACTCTAGAACACTGATCCAGAACTGCAAAAAAACACTGCGTGTTCTATGAAGACATAACCGCACAAAAGTTAACTGATCTTATGTTCAGCAATACGAACTTGATTCTGGTTACAAAAGTAGATGAAGATGAAACCTGTACTAAACAGCCTGTACCAAGGTACTCCTGGGCCCCGTGCTGTTTAATTCAGAAGGAGGCTAATCTTTACTTGGATCTCAAATGTGCTTTTCTTGGCATTTTTCGTTAGAAACTATACCTTTAGGACAGAGCAAGGTTTCCAGCATGGAAACCAAACTGGGTTCAAAAAGCCAATGATGGCCAGGACTATATGATTAAAAAAAAAATGTGTTGCTTGTTCCAAATGCTGGTCAGTTCTGGCAAAATGAAGAGGGTTGGCAGGGTGAGACCAGGAAATGTGCGCTTCAGCTAGATGAGACTAGGAGGCAGCAGTGGCAAGCAACATAGCCCCCATAAATAATCTCTATTTCAGGGCCACAGTTGTATATAGCCTGCTTGCGCATGATGGGAAGCCATTCAGGCGCCTGCAAAGAGGTTCAAACTTTTGCCAAGTGCGGGGCAGGCAGCTAATTGAGAGAGGAGCAGCATTAGCAGATAAGGGAAAGGGTCAAAGCCGCGAAAGCTAAATCCTTGACCTGTTATTTAAGAGGTCAGGTAGAGTTCAATAGACTACTCCGGGCCAATTCACTCAATTAAAATATTAAAAGTCCAAGTCAGAAGCAGAGAGATGGGAACTAAATCTTGCTTCTGCATACAAGGGGTGGGGGGAATGGGGATTATGGGAGCATTCCTAGAAGGCAGCAAGGGAAAGAGGTTTTTTTTAAAGGAGGCATACAAGCTTTGGAAAGGGGCAGATAGAGGAGGCTGAGAGTTCAAATTACATTAATTTTAAAGCAAAATTCAATGTGGATATACTACCAGCACCAAGCGATAATGTTCACTGGAACTTCAAATGGAGACAATCAAATATTACCCAGCATTAAACTGATTTATTGCTGGAGGAGCAGTGCATGTGTGTAAAAAGGATGGCATTTTCATCCCAAATTTCATCCCAAATTTCTAATTCTTGCCCAAACATTTTGAGTTTCTATAGGCATTAGGTTGGAACACTGCCATTTTCTCTCTTAAAAGGACAGTTTTCCTTTTCTAGAAAAGAAAGGGAAAAACTAAGGATGTTATTGTTAAGGAATATTGAAAAAGGTTGATCGCTGCTGCCCGATAAGGTGTTTCCCATAGTCTGGGAGACATACCAACAGGGATTCAAACTGGCAACCTTCTGTTTGTTAGTCAAGCATTTTCCCACTGTGCCACTTAAGGTGACCTAAAGGCCTGGTACAGCCACCTAATGGCGCAGCGGGGAAATGACTTGATTAGCAAGCCAGAGGTTGCCAGTTCGAATTCCCACTGGTAGCTATATCGGGTAGCAGCAATATAGGAAGTTGCTGAAAGGCATCATCTCATACTGCATGGGAGATGGCAATGGCAAACCCCTCCTGTATTCTACCAAAGTCAGCCACAGGGCTCTATGGTCGCCAGGAGTCAGCACTGAGCAGACGACACACTTTACACACATATGTATGTGTAACAAGACCACAATGGATGGGGCTCTAGCTCAGTGGCAGAGCGTCTGCTTTGAATGCAGAAGGTCCAAATTCAAACCCTGGCATCTACAGATAGGGCTGAGATAAACCTGGAGAAGCTGCCTGAAACCTGGGCGTTTTCCAGACTATGAGATTTGCAACAGGTATAGCATTGCAAAGTGTGATGGGATAGTGCAACGGTTTTAAACCGAGGGTAAAGGGTTGCTCAATTCCGCGTTGCAGGCTGGTGCCCATTCATATTTTCCATCCACTGTAATGTATTTGCAAGGCAGGAGATATCCATATTCTCCTTGAAATACGTTCATCTGCCCCTCCCTCCTGCTTTATTTGAGCCAATGGAGTTGTGTGGGGTGGGTGGGGGGTGACATGAAGATTTTTTTTTTTAAAAAATTCTCTGCTGACTTGTGCAACTCCGCCAGCAGGGGGAAGTGCCATTCTCTGCATTTTAAATTTTATTGGCTTTTACAATAGCTTTACATTCAAATTACATTCATGTATTTAATTAAGAAAATATTGACTTCCCGCTTACCTATCTGCATGGTTCACGTTAACTATACATATAAACCATTGCTATAATAATTCAAAACATACATACTCCACCTGCTGCTACTATATTTCAAACCCTGCTGAAAAGTCCATATTAGAAAAATAGTTCTTTAAGTAAAGTTAAAATGGTTCCCAATCTTCTTTAAAATTTCCTAATGTTTGTCCTTTAGAAGTGCTGTAAGCTTTGCCATCTCCGCATATTCCAAAATTCTCAAACAAGCATCGTTGCATTTGTTTACATAGTTGCACTTTTGCACAAGTGATTTCAGCCTATATGTGTGTGTGTGTGTGTGTGTGTGTGTGTGTTTAAATCCCATGGTGGAGTGGGGGCCATGACAGGAAGGAGCAGCACCAACCCCAGGGGAAGTGGCTACCCAGCCCTGGCCCTGCACCTTACACCCCTGCCTGCCTGGAGGCGCCACTCCGCAGGGCTGGGGGAGGCAGGCAGCTTCTGCCCGCCCAGCATCTCTGCCTGCCCAGGTCTCTGCCCATCCAGCATCTTTGCCCCCCCCCCCCCGTGGGGGCACAGCAGGTGGCAGCAAAAGCGGCGGCTCCTCTTGGACTGGGAGTTGCAGGGAGGTGTCATGGGTCCTAGCCGGGCCTGCAAGCCCCAGGAGGGGTCTGGGCTGTCACTGCCACCGCCGCTGCTGCCTCTCCCTGTCAGTGCCGGTCTGGAAGGAGATCACAAGGCGCTGGGCTGGAAGGAATGTAAACTCCTTTGCGTAGGAATAGAAGGAGGACAAGGCGGGCAAAGCGGGGAGGTTGGATTTCAGAGAGTGAGGCGACTATGCTGAGTGATCTACACACACACACACACACACACACAGTTTGTGGGTTTAAAGATTCAGCAGTAAAATTCAGCAGTCCTCACCACATCATGCTGAAACACAGAAACTATGGGGCAAGCTTCCCTACAATAGAAAAATACAGCTCTTTCCAGCAACGCATTTACAACGTTGTAGGGCAAAAATGTATCAATAAAATTTGAAGCAAGACATGGGAAATATGAACGGCACCCTGCTAACAACACACACAGTGACTCCGATGTGGAAACACGGGCAATACAAAGGGGCACATAGCGGAAGGGTTGCAGACACGGCACATTGTGTAATCTGGAAAACAAATACATTGAAGAGGTGATCAGGCACTGTATGACTTGTGCTGTACCTGACGAGTCACAGAAGACTTTTGCCAGCCCCAATTTTCTTGACTGCTGGATCCATTGCAGCAGTGAGGCATGGGTTCCGGAGCATGGTGGCATCACTGTAGCATGGGCTAGGGCTTTAGGGTTAGGGTCGGTTTGGGGTTGGCAGGAATGGAGAGTGGGTTTGGGGTTGAAGAAGTGGAGCATGGGCTTGTGGGTTGCAGTAGTGGATCGTGGACTTGGGATTGTGGCAGTGCAGCATGAGCTTGGGGGCTTCAGCAGTGGATCATGGGCTTGGGAGTTGCTGCAGTGGAGCGTGGGCTTCGGGGTTTCAGCTGTGGAACGTGGGTCTGGAGCATGGTTGTAGCACTGGAGCATGAACTAGGGTGTTTAAGCAGTATAGCATGGGCTAGGGAGTTGCAGCAGTGGAGTGTGGGTTTGGGGGTTACTGCAGTGGAGTGTGGGCTTGGGGGTTGCAGCAGTGAAGCGTGGGGTCTGGAGCATGTCTGGACCCCTAGCCCATGCTCTACTGCTGTAGAAATGCTCCTGACACCATGCTCCACTGCTGCAACCCCCAAGCCCATGCTCCACTGCTGCAACCCGCAAGCCAATCTCCACTGCTGCAACCACCAAGCCTACTGTCCACTGCTGCAACCCCCAGGCCCACACTCCACTACTGCAACCCCCAAGCCCAAGCTCCACTGCTGCAACCACCAAGCCCAGGCTCCACTGCTGCAAACCCCAAGCCCGCGCTCCACTGCTGCAAACCCTTAGTGCATGCTCCACTGCTGCAAAAATGCTCTTGATCCCATGGTCCACTGCTGCAACCAGAAAGCCCACGCCCCACTGCTGCAACCCCCTAGCCCATGCTCCACTGCTTCAACCCCGAGCCCACGTTCCACTGCTGCAACCCCCAAGCCCAGGCTCCACTGCTGCAGCCCCCTAGCCCATGCTCCACTGCTGAAACCATGCTTTTGATCCCATGGTCCACTGCTGCAACCAGAAAGCCCACGCTCCACTGCTGCAACCCCCTAGTGCATGCTCCACTGCTGCAACCCGCTAGCCCATGCTCTACTGCTAGAACCCCTTAGCCCATGCTCCACTGTTTCAACCCCAAAGCCCACGCTCCACTGCTGCAACCACCAAGGCCAAGCTCCACTGCTGCAACCCCCAAGCCCACACTCCACTGCTGAAATCACCAAGCCCACGGTCCACTGCTGCAACCCCCAAACCCACTCTCCACTGCTGCAATCCCAAACCCATGATGCAGTGATGAAACCCAAGGCCCACGCTCCACTGCTGCAACCCCCTAGCCCAGGCTCCACTGCTGCAAACCCCTAGCCCATGCTCCACTGCTAGAACCCCGAGCCCACGCTCCACTGCTGCAACCCCCAAGCCCGCGCTAAACTGCTGCAACCCCCTAGCCCATGCTCCACTGCTGAAACCATGCTCTTGATCCCATGGTCCACTGCTGCAACCAGAAAGCCCACGCCCCACTGCTGCAACCCCCAAACCCATGATCCACTGCTGCAACCCTCAAGCCCACACTCCACTGCTGCAAGCCCCAAGCCCACACTCCACTGCTGCACTTCCCAAACCCAAGTGCCACTGCTGTAACCCCCAAGCCCAAAATCCACTGCTACACTTCCCAAGCCCAAGCTCCACTACTGAAACCCCCAAGTCCAACCTACACTGCTGCAACCCCCAAACCCAAGCTCCACTGCAGCAACCTAAAAGCCCAAGCTCCACTGCTGCAACTCCCAAGAACATGCTCCACAGCTGGGATTGGGGGTTTCAGCTGAGGAGCGTGGGTCCGAAGCTTGGGCTTGAGGGCTGCAACAGTAGAGCATAGGGTTGTGGGTTGCAGCAGTGCAGCGTGGGGTTGGGACCTTCATCAGTGGAGCGTGGGGTTAGGGTTAGGGTTAGGGTTAGGGATAGGGTTGGGTCTTGGTTAGGGTTGGGTCTTGGTTAGGGTTGGGTCTTGGATAGGGTTAGGGTTAGGGTTAGGTCTTGGATAGGGTTAGGGTTTGGGTTAGGGTCAGGGTCAGGGTCAGGGTCAGGGTCAGGGTTAGGGTTAGGTCTTGGAAAGGTATAGGGTCAGTGTCAGGGTTAGAGTTAGGGTCAGGGTCAGGGTCAGGGTCAGGGTCAGGGTCAGGGTCAGGGTCAGGGTCAGGGTCAGGGTTAGAGTTAGGGTTAGGGTTAGGACTTGGAAAGGTATATGGTTAGGGTTAGTGTTAGGGTTAGGGTTAGGGTTGGCTTTTGGATAGGGGTAGGTTAGGGTTAGGGTTAGGTCTTTACAGGTATAGGAATAGGGTTAGGGTTAGCGTTAGGGTTAGGGTTGGCTTTTGGATGGGGGTAGGGTTAGGGTTAGGGTTAGGTCTCAGACAGGTATAGGGTTAGGGTTAGGGTTAGGGTTAGGGTTAGGGTTAGGGTTAGGGTTGGCTTTTGGATAGGGGTAGGTTAGAGTTAGGGTTAAGTCGTTACAGGTATAGGAATAGGGTTAGGGTTAGGGTTAGGGTTAGGGTTGGCTTTTGGATAGGGGTAGGGTTAGGGTTAGGTCTTTACAGGTATAAGAATAGGGTTAGGGTTAGGGTTAGGTCTTGGACAGTTTTAGGGTAAGGGTTAGGTCTTTAGAGGTATAGGAATAACCCGAACCAAGAACCTGAACATAAAACTAACCCTAACCCGAGCCAGAGCCCGAACCCGAACCCGAACCATGAACCTAACACGAACCCAAACCCAAACCCAAACCCTAACACAAACTCCTAACTCTATCCAAGACCCAACCCTAAAAATAACCCTATTCCTTTCCAAGACCTAACCCTAACCCTAACCCTGTAAATACCTTACCCTAACCCTAACCCTAACCCTGACCCTGACCCTGACCCTGACCCAGACCCTAAACCTAACCCTGACCCTAACCCTTACCCTAAACCTAAACCTAAACCTAACCCTGACCCTGACCCTGACACTGACACTGACCCTGACCCTGACCCTGACCCTGACCCTGACCCAGACCCAGACCCTGACCCTGACCCTGACCCTAACCCTAACCCTAACCCTAACCCTGACCGTAACCATGACCCTGACCCTATACCTGTCCAAAACCTAACCCTAACCCTAACACTGTTTCTATACCTGTAAAAACCTAAACCTAAGCCTAAACCTAACCCAACCCACTAAACGTAACCCGCTAACGCTAACCATAAACCACTAAGCCTAACCCACTAACCCTAATACTAACACTAACCCACAAACCCACTAACCCTTACCCCAACCCCAACCCCAACCCTAACGCTAACCCTGACCCTAACCCTAACCCTAACCCTAATGCTGACCCTGACACTGACCGTATACCTGTCCTTTCCAGGAACTAACCCTAATCATAAACCTATTCCGATACCTGTAAAGACCTAACCTAACCCTAACCCTGACCCTGACCCTGACCCTGACCCAGACCCTGACAATGACCCTAACCCTAACCCTAACCCTAACCCTAACCCTAACCCTAACCCTAACCCTAACCCTAACCATAACCATAACCATAACCATAACCATAACCATAACGGTAACCCAATACCTAACCCTAACCCTATACCTTCCCAAGTCCTAACCCTAACCCTAACCCTGACCGTAACCATGACCCTTACCCTATACCTGTCCAAAACCTAAACCTAACCCTAACCCTATTTCAATACCTGTAAAAACCTAAACCTAACCCTAACCCTACCCCAAACCATAACCCACTAACCCTAACACACTAACCTTAACCCTAACCCACTAAGCCTAACCCACTAACCCTAACACTAACACTAACCCACTAACCCTAACCGTAACCTCAACCCTATGCAAAACCCAACCCTAACCCTAACCCTAACCCTGAACCTGACCGTAAACCTGAACCTGAACCTGACCCTGACCCTGACCGTGACCCTGACCTTGACCCTGACCCCGACCCCGACCCTAACCCTAACCCTAAACCTAACCCTGACCCTGACCCTGACCCTAACTGAGACCCTGACCCTGACCCTGACCCTGACCCTGACCCTGACCCTAACCCTAATCCTAACCCTAACCCTAACCCTAACCCTAACCCTATACCATTCCAAGTCCTAACGCTAACCCTAACCCTGAAGATAACCCTGACCCTGACCCTATACCTGTCCAAGACCTAACCCTAACAGTAACCCTATTCCTATACCTGTAAAGACCTTACCCTAACCCTAACCCTGACCCTGAACCTGACCCTATACCTGTCCAAGACCTAACCCTAACCCTATTCCTATACCTGTAAAGACCTAACCCTAACCCTAACCCTCACCCTAACCCTAACCCACTAACCCTAACCCTAGCCCTAGCCCTAACCCACTAACCCTAACCCACTAACCCTAACCCACTAACCCTAACCCTGACCCTGACCCTGACCCTGACCCTGACCCTAACCCTAACCCTAAACCTAAACCTGACCCGGACCCTAACCCTAACCCTAACCCTAACCCTAACCGTAACCGTGACCCGGACCCTGACCCTGACCGTAACCCTGACCCTGACCCTGACCCTGACCCTGACCCTTACCTTAACCCTAACCTTAACCCTAACCCTAACCCTAAACCTGTAAAGACATAACCCTAACCCTAACCGTGACCGTGACCCTGACCCTGACCCTAACCCTGACCCTGACCCTAACCCTAACCCTAACCCTAACCCTAACCCTAACCCTGACCCTGACCCTGACCCTAACCCTTACCCTAACCCTAACTCTAACCCTAACCCCAACACTAACCCCAACCCCAACCCAAACCCCAACCCAAACCCCAACCCAAACCCTAACACTATACCTTCCCAAGTCCTAACCCTAACCGTAACCCTAACCCTAACGCTGACCGTAACCCTGACCCTGAACATATATCTGTCCAAGACCGAACCCTAACCCTAACCCTATTCCTATACCTGTAAAAACCTAACCCTAACCCTAACCCTAACCCTAACCCTAACCCTAACCCTAACCCTAACCCTGACCCACTAACCCTGACCCACTAACCCTGACCCACTAACCCTAACCCTAACCCACTAACCCTAACCCTAACCTTATCCAAAAGCCAACCCTAACCCTAACCCTAACCCTGACCCAGACCCTGACCCTGACCCTGACCCTGACCCTAACCGAGACCCTCACCCTGACCCTGACCCTGACCCTGACCCTAACCCTAACCCTAACCCTAGGGTTAGGGTTAGGTCTTTACAGGTAAAGGAATAGGGTCAGGGTCACGGTTACGGTGAGGGTAAGGGTTAGGGTTAGGGTCAGGACTCGGGAAGGTATAGGGTTAGCGTTAGGGTCAGGGTCAGGGTCAGGGTCAGGGTCAGGGTTAGGGTTAGGGTTAGGGTCGGTCAGGGTCAGGGTCAGGGTCAGGGTCAGGGTCAGGGTCAGGGTTAGGGTTAGGGTTGGCCTTTGGATTGGGTTAGGGTTAGAGGGTTAGGGCTAGGGTTAGGGTTAGTGGGTTAAGGTTAGGATTAGGTCTTTACAGGTATAGGAATAGGGTTAGGGTTAGGTCTTTGACAGATATAGGTTCCGGGTTTGGGTTAGGGTTAGTTCTTTACAGGTATAGGAATAGGGTTAGGGTTAGGGTTAGGAATTAGACAGGAATAGGGTTAGGGTTAGGGTTAGGTTTAGGGTCAGGGTCAGGGTCAGGGATAGGGTTAGGGTTGGCTTTTGGATTGGGTTGGGGTTAGGGTTAGGGTTAGTGGGTTAGTGTTAGTGTTAGGCTTATTGGGTTAGGGTTAGGGTTAGTGGGTTAGGGTTAGGGTTAGGGTTAGGGTTAGGTTTAGCTTTTAAAGGTATAGCAATAGGGTTAGGTTTAGTGTTAGTTCTTGGACAGGTATAAGGTCAGGGTCAGGGTTACGGTCAGGGTTAGGGTTAGGGTTAGGATTAGGGTTAGGGTTAGTTTTAGGGTTAGGGTTAGGGTTAGGACTTGGGAAGGCATAGGGTTAGGGTTAGGGTTAGGGTTAGGGTTAGGGTCAGGGTCAGGGTCAGGGTCAGGGTCAGGGTTACGGTTAGGGTTAGGGTTAGGGTTAGGGTTAGGGTTAGGGTTAGGGTCAGGGTCAGGGTCAGGGTCAGGGTCACGGTTAGGGTTAGGGTTAGGGTTAGGGTTAGGGTTATGTCTTTACAGGTTTAGGGTTAGGGTTAGGGTTAGGGTTAGGGTTAGGGTTAGGGTTAGGGTCAGGGTCAGGGTCAGGGTCAGGGTCAGGGTCAGGGTCAGGGTCAGGGTCAGAGTCAGGGTCAGGGTCACGGTCAGGGTCAGGGTCAGGGTCAGGGTTACGGTCAGGGTCAGGGTCCAGGTCACGGTTAGGGTTAGGGTTAGGGTAAGGGTCCGGGTCAGGTTTATGTTTAGGGTTAGGGTTAGGGTTAGGGTCAGGGTCAGGGTCAGGGTCAGGGTCAGTGTTAGAGTCAGGGTCAGGGTTAGGGTTAGGGTTAGGGTCAGGGTTGTCTTTTGGATCGGGTTTGGGTTAGGGTTAGTGTTAGGTTTAGTGGGTTATGCTTAGTCGGTTAGGGTTAGGGTTAGTGGAGTAGGGTTAGTGGGTTAGGTTTAGTGGGTTAGGGTTAGGGTTAAGGGTTAGGGTTAGCGTTAGGGTTAGGGTTAGGGTTAGGGTTAGGGTTAGGTATTGGACAGGTATAGGGTCAGGGTCAGGGTCAGGGTTAGGGTTAGGGTTAGGACTTGGAAAGGTATAGGGTTAGGGTTAGGGTTATGGTTAGGGTTAGGGTCAGCGTCAATGTCAGGGTCAGGGTCAGGGTCAGGGTCAGGGTCAGGTTTAGGGTTAGGGTTAGCATCAGTGTCAGGGTCAGGGTTAGGTTAGGGTTAGGGTTGGGGTTAGGGTTAGGGTTAGGTCATGGAAAGTTATAGCGTCAGGGTCAGGATCAACGTCACGGTTAGGGTTAGGGTTAGGGTTAGGGTTAGGGTCAGGTTTAGGGTTAGGGTCAGGGTCAGGGTCACCGTCAGGGTCAGAGTTAGGGTTAGGATTAGGTCCTACAGGTACAGGAATAGGGTTAGCGTTAGGGTTAGGGCCTGGAAAGGTGTAGGGTAAGGGTAAGGGTCAGGGTAACAGTTAGGGTTACGGTCAGGGTTAGGGTTGGGGTTAGCATTAGGGTTAGGGTAAGTGTTAGAGTCAGGGTCAGGGTCAGGGTCTCGGTTACGGTAAGGGTAAAGGTCAGGGTTAGGGTCAGGGTCAGAGTCAGGGTTAGGGTTAGGGTTATGGTTAGGGTTAGGGTTAGGGTTATCGTTAGGTTTAGGGTTAGGGTTAGGGTTGGGATTAGGATTAGGGTTTGGACCCAACCCTAACCCTAACCCTATTCCTATACCTGTAAAGACCTAAGCCTAACCCTAACCCCAACCCTAACCCTGACCCTGACCCTGACCCTGACCCTGACCCTGACCCTGACCCTAACCCTAACCCTACCCTAACCCAAACCCAAACCCTAACCCTAACCGAGACCCTGAACCTAACCGAGACCCTGACCCTGACCCTGATCCTTACCCTAACCCTAACCCTAACCCTAACCGTGACGTTGATCCTGACCCTGACGCTATAACTTTCCATGACCTAACCCTAACCCTAACCCCAACCCTAACCCTAACCTAACCCTGACCCTCAACCTGACGCTAACCCTAACCCTAAACCTGACCCTGACCCTGACCCTGACCCTGACCCTGACATTTACGCTGACCCTAACCCTAACCATAACCCTAACCCTAACCCTATACCTTTCCAAGTCCTAACCCTAACCCTAACCCTGACCCTGACCCTATACCTGTCCAATACCTAACCCTAACCCTAACACTATTCCTATACCTTAAAAAACTTAAACCTAACCCTAATCCAAACCTTAACCCTAACCCTAACCCACTAAACCTAACCCAACTCCACTAACCCTTACCCTAACCGACTAAGCCTAACCCACTAAACCTAACACTAACCCTAACCCAAACCCGATCCAAAAGACAACCCTGACCCTAACCCTAACCCTAACCCTGACCCTGACTCTAACACTGACCCTGACCCTAACCCAACCCTGACCCCGACCCTGACCCCGACCCTGACCCTGACCCTGACCCTGACCCTGACCCTAACCCTAACCCTAAACCTAAACCTGACCCGGACCCTAACCCTAACCCTAACCCTAACCGTGACCCGGACCCTGACCCTGACCGTAACCCTGACCCTGACCCTGACCCTGACCCTGACCCTGACCCTGACCTTAACCCTAACCTTAACCCTAACCCTAACCCTAAACCTGTAAAGACATAACCCTAACCCTAACCGTGACCGTGACCCTGACACTGACCCTAACCCTGACCCTAACCCTAACCCTAACCCTAACCCTAACCCTGACCCTGACCCTAACCCTAACCCTTACCCTAACCCTAACCCTAACCCTAACCCCAACACTAACCCCAACCCCAACCCAAACCCCAACCCAAACCCCAACCCAAACCCCAACCCAAACCCTAACACTATACCTTCCCAAGTCCTAACCCTAACCGTAACCCTAACCCTAACGCTGACCGTAACCCTGACCCTGAACATATATCTGTCCAAGACCGAACCCTAACCCTAACCCTATTCCTATACCTGTAAAAACCTAACCCTAACCCTAACCCTAACCCTAACCCTAACCCTAACCCTAACCCTGACCCACTAACCCTGACCCACTAACCCTGACCCACTAACCCTAACCCTAACCCACTAACCCTAACCCTAACCTTATCCAAAAGCCAACCCTAACCCTAACCCTAACCCTAACCCTAACCCTGACCCAGACCCTGACCCTGACCCTGACCCTGACCCTAACCGAGACCCTGACCCTGACCCTGACCCTGACCCTGACCCTAACCCTAACCCTAACCCTAGGGTTAGGGTTAGGTCTTTACAGGTAAAGGAATAGGGTCAGGGTCACGGTTACGGTCAGGGTTAGGGTTAGGGTTAGGGTCAGGACTCGGGAAGGTATAGGGTTAGCGTTAGGGTCAGGGTCAGGGTCAGGGTCAGGGTCAGGGTCAGGGTTAGGGTTAGGGTTAGGGTCAGGGTCAGGGTCAGGGTCAGGGTCAGGGTCAGGGTTAGGGTTGGCCTTTGGATTGGGTTAGGGTTAGAGGGTTAGGGCTAGGGTTAGGGTTAGTGGGTTAAGGTTAGGATTAGGTCTTTACAGGTATAGGAATAGGGTTAGGGTTAGGTCTTTGAGAGATATAGGTTCCGGGTTTGGGTTAGGGTTAGGTCTTTACAGGTATAGGAATAGGGTTAGGGTTAGGAATTAGACAGGAATAGGGTTAGGGTTAGGGTTAGGGTTAGGTTTAGGGTCAGGGTCAGGGTCAGGGATAGGGTTAGGGTTGGCTTTTGGATTGGGTTGGGGTTAGGGTTAGGGTTAGTGGGTTAGTGTTAGTGTTAGGCTTATTGGGTTAGGGTTAGGGTTAGTGGGTTAGGGTTAGGGTTAGGGTTAGGGTTAGGTTTAGCTTTTAAAGGTATAGCAATAGGGTTAGGTTTAGTGTTAGTTCTTGGACAGGTATAAGGTCAGGGTCAGGGTTACGGTCAGGGTTAGGGTTAGGGTTAGGGTTAGGGTTAGGGTTAGGGTTAGTGTTAGGGTTAGGGTTAGGGTTAGGGTTAGGACTTGGGAAGGCATAGGGTTAGGGTTAGGGTTAGGGTTAGGGTTAGGGTTAGGGTTAGGGTCAGGGTCAGGGTCAGGGTTACGGTTAGGGTTAGGGTTAGGGTTAGGTTTAGCTTTTAAAGGTATAGCAATAGGGTTAGGTTTAGTGTTAGTTCTTGGACAGGTATAAGGTCAGGGTCAGGGTTACGGTCAGGGTTAGGGTTAGGGTTAGGGTTAGGGTTAGGGTTAGGGTTAGGGTTAGGGTTATCGTTAGGTTTAGGGTTAGGGTTAGGGTTGGGATTAGGATTAGAGTTTGGACCCAATCCTAACCCTAACCCTATTCCTATACCTGTAAAGACCTAAGCCTAACCCTAACCCCAACCCTAACCCTGACCCTGACCCTGACCCTGACCCTGACCCTAACCCTAACCCTACCCTAACACAAACCCAAACCCTAACCCTAACCGAGACCCTGAACCTAACCGAGACCCTGACCCTGACCCTGATCCTTACCCTAACCCTAACCCTAACCCTAACCGTGACGTTGATCCTGACCCTGACGCTATAACTTTCCATGACCTAACCCTAACCCTAACCCCAACCCTAACCCTAACCTAACCCTGACCCTCAACCTGACGCTAACCCTAAACCTAAACCTGACCCTGACCCTGACCCTGACATTGACGCTGACCCTAACCCTAACCATAACCCTAACCCTAACCCTATACCTTTCCAAGTCCTAACCCTAACCCTAACCCTGACCCTGACCCTGACCCTATACCTGTCCAATACCTAACCCTAACCCTAACACTATTCCTATACCTTAAAAAACTTAAACCTAACCCTAATCCAAACCTTAACCCTAACCCTAACCCACTAAACCTAACCCACTAACCCTACTCCACTAACCCTTACCCTAACCGACTAAGCCTAACCCACTAAACCTAACACTAACCCTAACCCAAACCCGATCCAAAAGACAACCCTGACCCTAACCCTAACCCTGACCCTGACTCTAACACTGACGCTGACCCTAACCCAACCCTGACCCCGACCCTGACCCCGACCCTGACCCTGACCCTGACCCTGACCCTGATCCTAACCCTAAACCTAAACCTGACCCGGACCCTAACCCTAACCCTAACCCTAACCGTGACCCGGACCCTGACCCTGACCGTAACCCTGACCCTGACCCTGACCCTGACCCTGACCTTAACCCTAACCTTAACCCTAACCTTAACCCTAACCCTAACCCTAACCCTAAACCTGTAAAGACATAACCCTAACCCTAACCGTGACCGTGACCCTGACCCTGACCCTAACCCTGACCCTAACCCTAACCCTAACCCTAACCCTAACCCTGACCCTGACCCTAACCCTAACCCTAACCCTAACCCTTACCCTAACCCTAACCCTAACCCTAACCCCAACACTAACCCCAACCCCAACCCAAACCCTAACACTATACCTTCCCAAGTCCTAACCCTAACCGTAACCCTAACCCTAACGCTGACCGTAACCCTGACCCTGAACATATATCTGTCCAAGACCGAACCCTAACCCTAACCCTATTCCTATACCTGTAAAAACCTAACCCTAACCCTAACCCTAACCCTAACCCTAACCCTAACCCTAACCCTGACCCACTAACCCTGACCCACTAACCCTGACCCACTAACCCTAACCCTAACCCACTAACCCTAACCCTAACCTTATCCAAAAGCCAACCCTAACCCTAACCCTAACCCTAACCCTGACCCAGACCCTGACCCTGACCCTGACCCTGACCCTAACCGAGACCCTGACCCTGACCCTGACCCTGACCCTGACCCTAACCCTAACCCTAACCCTAGGGTTAGGGTTAGGTCTTTACAGGTAAAGGAATAGGGTCAGGGTCACGGTTACGGTCAGGGTTAGGGTTAGGGTTAGGGTCAGGACTCGGGAAGGTATAGGGTTAGCGTTAGGGTCAGGGTCAGGGTCAGGGTCAGGGTCAGGGTCAGGGTTAGGGTTAGGGTTAGGGTCGGTCAGGGTCAGGGTCAGGGTCAGGGTCAGGGTCAGGGTCAGGGTCAGGGTTAGGGTTAGGGTTGGCCTTTGGATTGGGTTAGGGTTAGAGGGTTAGGGTTAGTGGGTTAAGGTTAGGATTAGGTCTTTACAGGTATAGGAATAGGGTTAGGGTTAGGTCTTTGAGAGATATAGGTTCCGGGTTTGGGTT